>NC_143436.1:10322500-10625530 GCF_987193195.1 Phasianus colchicus
AAAATCCAGTGATATTTGGCCTCTTCAGCACTACAAGGTAAACAACTAGAAGAAATAATAGCAGCAGTAGAGGAATGTTTGAATAAGCTATCAAACACACAGAAGAGCTCCATGATGAATATCACAGAGAAAATACTTAGTAAACAGTTTAATCCCTGTTTTATTCACAGTGGTCTTTCTTGTTAATGTAAAAACTGCATTGTGATGGTGGCTTGAAGTCTCACATCATGATACAGTTTATCTGTTTCCCAGAAAACATGAACTAACTTATTTAACTTATTATTAACTTTTTAAACTTAGTATTTCTCTAACTGATAATTTTCTAGAGCCAACATTTGCGTACTCCTGCATGGTTATAAGAGCAGTCTATGAAAACCACCTGTCTTCCCTGAAGAGCTCCACTGTAATTCAGCATTAAGTAGATAGTAGCTTAAATTTCTATTAACTTCTTAGCAGAATGTAAATCATTAGCTGTGGTGTTGCTGGTGGCCTTCTTTTCCACATCAGTGTAATCCAAGTGCAAGCTTGTTTCTTGGAGATTTAACTTTAGGATGTAACTTATAGAGAGGAGTAGCTATACTATGGCTGGTATTTTGCTTTATTGCTCCATTGTTTTTGAAGAAAGACAGACAGATATAGTCCTCTAAGGAAATTTCCATGTATCAGTTCTTGCTGGCTCTCTATGCCAGCATAGTAAAGTGCTCACCTTCATAGAATCATAGAATCATAGAATTACTCAGATTGGAAGGGACCTCAAGGATTATCAAGTCCAACCACAGCCTAACCATAGTACCCTAACTCTAACAACCCTCTGCTAAATCATATCTCCGAGCACCACATCCAAATGGCTCTTAAACACATCCAGGGACGGTGACTCAATGACCTCCCTGGGGATCCTATTCCAATGTTTAACCACCCTTTCTGTAAAGAAGTGTTTCCTAACATCCAATCTAAACTTACCTTGGCGCAAGAACTGTTTTGCAAGAATCATTAATGCTTCTTTAAAAAATAATGAATTGCTTCTCCAGAACTAAGAGTGTAAGAGGTATAAAATTTGAAAGGAAAAAGAGATTATATGTGGATTGATTTACACAGATTAGTCTTTATGATAATAAATAATAATCTAATAATTCTGACCAGCATTACCATACACTGACACAAAGACAGAAAAGACCTGAGTTGAGTTTCCTTCCATTCCTCTCTCACATTTAGAGACCGTGATCATCGGCCTGAAATTTGGAGATAAAAGCACTGAGCTTTCTCAGAGAAGTATTATAAACATTAATATTTTATAAAGAACATTGCACATAGTAGTTACAAGAAAAGCATACAGGAAACATAAAGTATTTTTTCTCCCTTAATACTGTTGAAGTGAGACTTCTTTTTAATTACATAATCATACCAGTATAACATGTAGCAAATACAGAATACTGTTTTAACAATGTCTCTGAATTTTACTTCATAGCAATATATTTAGAGGATATGCTATATGTGTTTACCATATGGCAAGCGTCCGAGCAGCCTTCAATGGACCATATGCTCATAAAGAAGGACCAGAATATCACTGGGCTCTATACGAAGGGAAAGTACCTTATCCTAGACCTGGTTCAGTAAGTACAATCTATTTTCCATGCTTTTGTTAATGTAAATGAACTTAGGAAGAAAAGGCAGATTTTACTACTTCAAAATCTTACTGACTTCACAGTCAAGGATGCATTCATTTAAACATATGTATTAAAGCATTTCTGGAAAAAAAAAAAAAAAAAAAAGGCATTAAGTTTTATCAAGCACTAAAAAAAAAATAGATCCCAAAGGAAAGCAGGGGAGTTAAATATACAGGATTTTTCAAAATCTTACTGGGACCTAAATTCAGCAACTTTGCATTAAGGGTCCAACATCCTGAAGATAAAAGAAAAGGGAAGGGAAGGAAAAGGGAAAAGGAAAGGGGAAATGGGAAAGGAAAGGGAAAAGAAAGGGAAGGAAAATAAGTTTCTGAAGTTTTTATTTTTGTCATATTCTTAGCCCAAGAATTTCATGTCCTACCTCAGGCGTGAGGAGATCAGTGGTGCATGAGGGTACACTTTGCATTGCAGCATCCATCATCATTTCACATATTGTGCACATCCAGGGCCTCCTTCACCTTCGCCTTCCTGCTCTAACACCTATAACAGGCAATGCCAGAATAACCCAGAGAGAAACATCACTATGTCTTCTTGAACAGTGTCTTTTGGCAATACAGCTTACAAAGAAGCTTTTCTGAAGTCACTGAAGTTCTACCCTTTAAAGTGTCCATTTTGTGTAGATTTTTTACTCTGTGGGATGCAAAGGCATTTCTAATAGCTGTTTGGCTAAAACCCACACAAAGCTTTCACACTTCACCTCTTTTATCTTCACACAGGCTAAGGACTCACTCTATTGAGCTTAACGGTGTAATAAACAGTTGCTGGAGCGTTATGTTCAGTGTTGTTTTTCCTTCTATAACTAAATCAATATTCTCTTTTGTACTAAAAGTAATCATTTGCAGAAGTAAACATTTATCCCCGAATCACAGGAATGAGAGATTAAAAGGCCTATTAGCTTATCTGGTCCATGCCAGTACAAATTTTCTGTCTGTAATACAATTTTAACTGCATGTCCTCTCTTATTTTAAATTACTGTTTATGTCTTCTTCTCCTGGAGTTAGAGAAATAAGTCAAAATGCAGAACTGGATACTAAAAAAGAGATTATCTGAGATTCAAATGCTATCATTTGACCATCTTGACCACTGTAATTGTGCTGATATCAATACCAAATGTTGGGGGGGGGGGTTGTTTTTTGTTTTTTAGTTTGTTTTTTTTAATTACTTGATGTTAATTGAAGCAAACCATCAGTATTGAGTCAGAATGGAAAAACAGATAAATGTTTATCAAATTTTGAGCAAAACAGTATAATTCAAAGCAATTAAAGTTTTCTTATTTGACATATTTAATAGCAAATTACAGTTTTTACAGTTTTACCAAGTAATATAGATAGTATCATGCATGGATTGTAAAATGCATGTATATTTTACAAAGATGATATGGTACAACTTCTCTAAGTGGTATTCATTTTATCTGCAGGCAGTAGACCTCTCATACGTTGTTTCAACTGGAGCTGAAATAGGCAGGAATTCAGTATTAATGGCTACAGTAGCACACAGATAGCATTACATTTACTGAAGATTGAAAACCATTTGTTGGTAAGAAGGACAGAGCATTGAGCCAGCAATTGAGCAAAGTTGACAATGATTTACAGAAAGGCTCTATTAAGATCCACTCTGAATCAGTTCTTCCTCAGCTCTGAATACCCACATTTCTTTCATATAGATTAAAGATCCCTAATGGGCAAAGCACAGGAGCTGAAGTAGATATAAAAAAAGAGAGCAAATAATTTTCCCAAAAGAAGTATTTCTCAAGTATTAATCAGTTAATCATATTTGTCTATAAGTTGCAGAGCACATCAGAGGATGGAGTAGCTGACTATGCCAGCTAACAGAAAATTAATTCATTTTTGGCTGCTCATCAAGGGTACAGCTTAGAGGTCTTTTCAACACTGTTCCAGAAGCAAGAAGTGAAAACTGTAGTCCATAATCTTAGGTTTCCAAAGAACAGGTCAGCATATTGGTAAGAAGAATCATAGAATTGTTTGAATTAGAAGGGACCTTAAAGGTCATCTAGTCCAACTCCTAACTACCTATTACCTTTTCCATTACAAAGGTGACAGTGACAAGAGGCCAGAAATACCTATTATTAGGCATCTCTTTGATTCAGCACTCTTTCATCTCAGCTATTGAAAGGGGAAAAAAATGGAGTCTATAAGGAATAAGAAACAGCTAAGAGCTAAATAAATAGAAAGTCACTGCTAGAATTGCAGTCTGACAGATTCTACAGTTTGCTACTCTCAATTCCCCTTAAAGCACTGTTGTTGTTGGTTTTTTTTTGTTTTTTTGTTGTTTTTTTTTTCAGTATTCTAGGTTGCTATTCCAACAATTCACTTAATGTATTAAGATAGTGATGCTTCTGAAAATGACATCAGTTACCTCAAAAACAGTGCTCATAGATTTCAGAGATAGCTGCATCTACTGTTTCAATTCTAGACTACTAGATTTTATTTAATTAAAAACAAGAGGCCTGCAAAAGATTATTAAATCTCTCTAAGACTGGAACTTTACAAAGGGAAGTTGACAATCCCTATTCATTTGATATGCTGTTCAGCGCATGGAAAGCAGAGGCTTAGCCTATCTTCAGGCTCCTGCTCTATCTCTGCATGGTAAATAGCCAGTAAAACTCCATCACTAGGTTGATTATGCAATTACTTTAAAGTCAACACAGAACAAATACTTTCCTGAAGCTAAGCCCAAAAATTTGAAACAACCATTGCCCCATTTGAGAAGAGCAGGAGTTTGTTCTTGTCAATTGCAGCTGGCAGCAAGTTTAAAATTACCGTTTCTGGTAAACAGTGAGTATTTTATTACATTTTATTGATTGAAAAAGTCCAATTTAAGCAGGGAGATGCTGCTAATGTGGCTTTGCTTGAAATGTTTTTTAAAACCACACTGCCTTATGAATATTTGGAGAAAGTAAATGTTTACTGAGATATTTCCAGCTCAATCATAAATGGTTCCAATTAGACATCATGAAGCAAACTCAAAATGTAGAATTTACGTGCAGTTAAGGAACACCATATTCTTTGCAAAGAATCCTAAAGTTAACTTCTCTATTTAACACATTAAATTATCCCTAATTGCACATTTGACCAAAGGAATAAGCCTCTTTTAATCAGTCATTCACATGAACTGTATTTGCTTTACAAAATGGTAGACTGATAAATGCAAACACTGGTATTTCATACTAAAGCATGACATATAATACTTTCATCATGAGACAGAAATTAGAATAAAATTTAATACTGTTAAAATACTGGAGATCAAGAATTACTGTTCCCACTGGCATCATTTTAATCGTTCTTAGTATCTTATGATAAAGTATTTTGCAATCACAAAGCAATTAGACTAGAGATTGATTTCAAAAATTACTTCCCTGATGACTTTACATGACTGTCTGTCTTCTGGAGTAGGAAACCCCTTTCTCCTACCTCTGTCAATGGCCATTTTGATTACAACTTCAATATGAATCTGAGAATGAAACATATGCTTTCTTTTTTCATTCTTTTTTTGGCCAAAATCTGAATGCATCAATATTTAGTCTGTTCTTACTATGCCAGACAGGAAGGAGTCTCTAAACATGGGATTGCCAAGGCTCTTCTCAGCAGATTAATAGACCTTGACTGGCGTCTCATGATTCATAATTCATACATGCATAAAGCATAGACTTCACAGTCACAGATCCTATAGTGTTTTTCTGTGCCTATTTTAATGTCAGATTTTGGGTAGACTTGTCATCACCCCTATGAACAATACTAGTCTCAGACTTTACTTGGCAAGCCTTCAGGATAATCCGTGTTTTCTGTTTTTGCAGTGTGCCAGCAAAGTGAATGGTGGTCTGTACACTACCACCAAAGACTATCCTGATGAAGCTGTCCATTTTGCCAGGAGTCATCCATTGATGTATCAGCCCATCAAGCCTGTTCATAAAAGACCAATTCTAGTAAAAACAGATGGGAAGTACAACCTTAAGCAAATAGCTGTGGACAGAGTGGAAGCTGAAGATGGGCAATACGATGTGTTGTTCATTGGCACAGGTAAAATAAAGAAAACTAGGAATACAAATGTTTCAATAGGTTTTTAATGTCCAGGACGAAAGAAATTTTCTAAAGGCAAAAAAAAAAAAAGCATTAAGCAGCCCTCTCTAACAATAACTCTGTGCATGACTGAGCCAATCTGCACTCATAACCTTACAGAAGAGGATGGTCATTCTACACTGCTGATATTTCACAGAAAAATTATGGTAGGAAAAACTTCTGAAGAATAAGAAGAGTCTAAAGTATAGAATTTACCACCAACACCATCCCTTAAAAGTAATCTTGATACAATTTCTGGAATTTTTAAAACTTCACAACACAATCATGTATCTAAACATCATTCTCAGCTGGGATTTAGAGTCTGGGAGAAACACGGCTGATGTGATTTTCAAAAACATCGGTTCAAGTTTATTCCAATTTTTATCATCTCCATTTCTGCAGTCCACAAGTCTATCTGATATTGTTAAAAAGAAACTGACATCTTCTAGGCTTGGGTTTTGACACAGCAAAAGGAAAGAAGGCAAATATACTCAAGTTTATAGTTAAAAAATAAAATATTAGAAAATTTCTGCCAAGTTTTCTTGTCTTTCCATCTTTTCAAAATTTAAATAGAGCTGATTTAAATTGAATTTTTTAAACACCTACCAAAAATAAGTATGAATAAGATAAATTACATTACAGGGTTCTAGTACAGAGTTGCTGTAACCCTAAGCAGCTAGAGAAGAAAAAAGCACATTCTAGTGGTATTTGAAAAATAAGAAACCTTCAGAAAATAAGAGGAAAACTAAGAACTAGAGATGACTGGTCATGTCTAATCTGCTTGGAAAAAATCCAAGGATTCATGTATTCACATTTTATCAAGTTGACAACAGGACTGGTGACACAAATCATTTTGACTATTTTGACTAGGCAAGCATATACGGTGAATTATTTTTTACTTAATGAAATTCCTCTGATAAGCACTTTTTTGTTGAAAACATTCAGAAGAAGCATGCTCATAGAACAGCAAAAACTTATTTATACTAGTTATGTATTCCAAGCTTTTAAATTGCCTCAGTACAGTCTCAGCATTGGATTTATAGTGGTCTATAAAACATTGTGTCATATATCACCTATATCTCTAATGCAGATTTAATAATGGTGACTAGGTTTTTCATATTTACCACTCTTGCATTTATGATTGAGATGTCAGATATTTGTACACAAGTCCTCTACTCAGCAAAGTTGAAACTAATGAGACTTAAGTACACACTTCAGGGTTGTGCTGAACTGGCACCCAACAGCTGCTTAGTTTTGAGATGTCCAATCTTAGATGACAAGAAATTCTATCATAGGAATCTGACCTTTAGAAACTGTAAGTCGATTTCTTCAATCTATGTTCTGGCAAAGTTCCTATCAGAAATCTCCCTGCTTCTCTTGACAATATAATATTAGAAAGAGTTAATCCTCTTTTATCTGACTCCAGCACCTTCTGTGTAACATTTGTAAGCAGTCTTAAACTCGGCAGAAGTTTCCTTGAGGCAGAAATGCAGGTTAGAAAGGTTTTTCAAAGCAGACGTGTGAACACCCGGACTAACTTTCCACATATCTGTCAGCAATACTGAAGAATCATAGAATCATTATGGCTGGAAATGGCCTGTAAGTTCATCTGTTCAACCGTCCACTCATCACCAGTATTGCCCACTAAGTCCCTAAGTACCACAACAGTAAACAAGAATTACTTATGAAAATCTGAACTCAAACTGTATTTTTTTTTTACTGATTCATCACAAAATGTATGTCCTTAGATATCCTCTTTGAGAAGTAGTTCCCCTTTATGTTTGCATCTTTGATCTTTTGCTGAACATTTTTTTCCATTCTTTGTCTGCTTGATATTTCACCTGTAAATCAAAGGTGACAGAAAGTAACATAAGAAAGGAGTTGATAGCTGCCATTGTTGATGACAGATTTTCAGATTAAGGAAAGTAAGATGCTTTAATAATAGTCAACAAAACAAAGCTGAAATGGTGGAAGACCAGACAACATTCTTGTGTTTTAATTTCCTGAAAGAGTTGTACTAATAAATAGACCAATCGATCTAAATTCCAAAGTGCCTAAAATTTTTTGAAAGTACAGTTTTTATTTGCTTATCTTTCTTTTATTAACACCTTCAGCTCAACAGCAGCTCAGTGAGAGAAAGAGGACTGCATATAAAGAACCCTTGAATTTGCTGGTGTTCTTGCCTGGAAGAATGGAGCTGCAGTGAGAAATTAAGGATAGTTAGTAGTTTCCTATCCAGTGTCACAGAATCACAGAATCATAGAATTGCCAGGGTTGGAAGGGACCTCAAGGATCATGAATCTCCAACCCCCCTGCCACATGCAGGGCCACCAACCATTCCACCTAATGCTGAGTGTCAACACTCAGGTCCTATAATTAAAACCACTTAACACTCCCATGACTCGATGGATTCCCCTTCCAACTGTAAACTTCTTTATCTCAGATACGATCATTCTTTTTGTTCCTTTTGCAGATTACTAAGGTGTTATGACTTAGACTTTGAAAAATACTAGCTAATTTATTGTGTATCTCACGGATGTCTCAGATGACTTAGTTGCCAGATAGGCCAGAGCATGTCACAATGTCTTTAAAACATATTAGTATATGTGATTATTTCCTAAGATTAATGTGTGTGTCCTGTAGCAGTTATTTAATGTCTTTGAAGGCCAAATAAAATTTTCCATATTTTTTATTCCAGCATTTTTATGTTTGTTTTTCTTCCCAGATAATGGAATTGTGCTGAAAGTCATTACAATTTACAATCAAGAGTCAGAATCGATGGAAGAAGTGATTCTTGAAGAGCTGCAAGTATTCAAGGTGAACTGTGCTGTATATGAACCATATTTAAAACTGTCTTAAAAATTTTTCAGTTAAATTTTAAAAACTGTGATAGACATTACATAGTGGTTGCCTGCAATAATTTTTCTAATTGTCTATTTTATGACACAAATTCTTCATTTTCTGCTGTTTTTTTCAATAAACTTATTAGGAGCTATGTTTTGCTATTGCTCCAGGAAATCTGAACAGAGGACAGAGAAAAGTGTGAGAAGGAATTCCTGTAATTTTTAATCTTATCTTCAATTTTGTTTTGTTATAAAGAACATTCCACTTATCACTTTCATTTAGGACAAAATTGGTTCAGTGATGGCATGACATAATATTATGTTTGATGGGAAAACTGTAGTGTTCCTGTGACTGATAATCCTGAAATAAGTGTTGGTTTGTCATTTTTAAATAAACTGTTTTAATGCAGTACTTCCCAAAACTACAATTTCCTCACATCTTTCTGTAGGATCAGAAATTAAAAAAAATCAAAGTATTTATCAGTGATGAATACAAGTAAACATCAATGCTATTTTGCCTAATTTATTCTTATGGTAAAGCCACATTATTTTTTCTAAGCAAAGATGTTTGCTATTTTCTAGGTGCCAATTCCTATTATTTCCATGGAAATCTCTTCAAAAAGGGTAAGTGATGAGTTTCACATACAAAAATTGTAACACAGATGTAATAAAGCTCTAAACATTAGATAGATAGATGACAGGTAGGTAGGTAGGTAGGTAGGTAGGTAGGTAGGTAGATAGATAGATAGATAGATAGATAGATAGATAGATAGATAGATAGGGATATAGCTGCACATAATCTCTAACAAGGTCTGGCCTGATAACGTCAAATCATTTTGTAATGCAAGTTCTGGTTTGTTCCTTTATGAAGCATTTATGTTTTCCAATTCTAAGATTAAATCTGTTAAACCAGTATCTGTGTTTTACATGTGCTGTTCACACAAAAACAAGTAAAAAAGCAATTTGATTTGATGAGAGATTGGCAGAGTAATCACAATAGGGATTAGCTTGGTGGATATGACAACTCAAGGAAAAGATCCTTGCTGATAAATGCATATAGACTTCAGCCCTACGGCAATCTAAGTTCTAAATAAGCCTTACTGGATGTTCCATATATTCAGTTGCCAATGAAGGCAGAGCTGTTTGGACCTGACTACCTTCAGAGTTTCTGCTAGCCTCTCCTAATACAAATACTTAAGTTACTATTCTTGTAAATAGATACTCATCTTACCATATCATAGATATGGACCCATCTCAGGATGGAGCCATTATAAACATCCCAGGATGCTTATTTCTTAATGTAGACAACTACTGCAATGTAAGTGCATAGAAATACAGTGAAACAAAACTGACAAAGGAAGATTGTTCTAACAGGGGGTGTGATTGTGCCCCAAAGGTCATTTTAGTTTTAGTGGCTTGCATTTTTTTTGTAGTTAATGTAGAAAGACAAACTCCTGATAATAATTTGGGCGAGGATCCTAACTTAATTATTTTTCTGCATTATTTCCTGGATCAATTTATTTTTTACATAGACTTTGAAAGGAGCTCTGGAGACGAGGTTGTCTAACATTAGAACTAAGTGAATGTTTTGTAGAATCACAGAATAGTTTGAGTTGGAAGGGAGCTTGGAAAAAAAGCATCATTTCAGATATTTCCTTATTTGCGCTCAATGAAATGTCATAGTAAATGGATTGTGCTGGAAGAGTGAGAAGGAGATACTATATTAAAAGGGAAGTAGTCTGCCTCCATTACACCCAATTCCCAAGCAGTCTGCTAACTCTACAATTTCAAGAGGCACCTGGAAATTATGGAAAGAACAGTAGAAGAGTCGCCAAAAACTATTCAGTGGTTGAATAATAAACGTTCCTGCAGGCAGCAAAAACAGCTGTACTTTTTCAACATATTAAAGAGAAGAGGGAGAGACAATTGGGCATCCAGACATAGAATTTTACTCAACCTAGTGACTTGCTGTTGTAGCAAAGGAGGGGGAAGGCTTTGAACATTGATTTCAAAGCAATAAAAGTCAATTCAGATTTCTGAATATAGACAAATTTAATCTAGAAATAGCATACAGTTTCCTGGTTCTAAGGAAAATTAAATGTTGGAATGCGTGTAAAGGGCTGGCACAAAATCATTTTGTATTTAATATTAGATTTGTGCACAGAAGTATAATTTAGTTAGGTTTATGTGAAAAAAAAGTTATGCAATTTCTCTGCCCAAATATTTTTTCTAGTCTCCTTTAACTGTGGAGTTTGTAAGCCTAGCCTTTAGAGATCTCCTTGCTAGCTTTGTTTCAACAACCTCATAACATTCACTAGTCTTCACTATGTCAGTGATATAATAAAATATCTTATTTCAGGTTTGAGCTGTTTATCTTTGTGGCTAGGAGAGACTGTTCTTCTCTGATGTTCTGTTTGCTAGATATCAGATGCTTTTGTTCTCCTCTGATGAACTAAGCTGTACAGTAGATCTTACTCTTTTTAACAGATGAAAGAGAAAAATCCATTTTTTTATGTGCCATTGAATGTGCTGTTCACATCTTCTGGGACAGTCACGTTGTAGCCTTGGAAGACAAGAAAGAATTCCCCTCTAACAAGGATCTTATGTTTAGTTATCAGATTGAGTTCCTGTTTATCTGTATTATCTCAGCTGAAGAAGAATTCAAACACTGCTGTTACCAGCCTCTCCTGGCCTCTTCCACTGGCATTTCTGAGAGTTAAAATTAGTAACCTAAAATACAGAGGAGGTGTAATCAGGGACAAGAATTAACAATTTGGATTAAATTTCATGGTTTGTGATAGGCAAGCCAGGTTAAATGAGCTAACTGCATTTTCCAGCTTTAAACAATTTTAATAAGCATTTAAAAAGCATTTTGAGAACTTAAGCTTTGTTTGGCCATTTGGATAAACCCCATCCAGAGTTCATAAGGAATCTGTTTTCTGACTGGAAAAACAGTGGAATTGAGCCATGCAAAAGCATTTCCTATTGCAGTGCATATTTCTGTGTTCAGTCCATTTTCACTCACCAGTAACAAGATTTTTCTCAAGTTCCTGTAAACTCAAGATGTTCTTTTCTGAATTTATTTCCCATCAACTTCTGAATCACATTGATCATGTTTCATTTGCTTTGTAAAGGAAAACTTAGATGACTCAAGCACTCTTAGTGTTAATGCTGAGGAAAAAAAAAAGAAAAAGTGTGATGAAGATAAAGTATGACCAGTTTATTTATAAGAAAAGACTGAACAGTAGCAGAAAAAATATCGAGATTCCTTGTACTGAAGGATTATATAAATCATAGTGCTACAGTGCATTTGTTTGTGTGAACATATTGTACATCAAGAGTTAAATGTACCTGATAACTCCAGTTTTAAGGTTGAGATTGCTTACAACTTTTTCAAATATGATCTTTGATAAATATCTTATGTCAAGCTTTTTTTGCAGATTGGTTAGGTGACAGAAGTGTAAGGGGGGAGGCACTGGAAACTACCTCAAGGAAGAAAAAGAAATGTATAAGTCTCTGTTTAAACACAAAGCTTACAAAGCTGAAACTTCAAAAGCGAGGAAATGCCAAACCATATTTGTTCATTCTAATTTCCTTCTGTTCCTCCATCCTCATGCATGAGATGTTGTCAGCTTTTCTACAGAGTAACTCTGCCTCCCTCCGGGCACAGGCTGGATGCACAACAAAGCTGAAACTAATATTTCCTTAAAACTTCACTTATTACAGAAATCATATTGGAAGTTCTAGCAACTTAATCATATGTGGTATACTTTTCCAGCAACAGCTCTACATTGGAACTGAATCAGTCATAGCTCAAGTGAAGTTTCACCAGTGTGACATGTATGGCACAGCCTGTGCTGACTGCTGCCTGGCTCGAGATCCCTACTGTGCTTGGGATGGCATCTCCTGCTCCCGGTACTACCCCACAGGAATGCAGGCAAAGAGGTGAGAACTGCTTCTTTCTGTGGAATCTGTCTTGTGAAATAGCTTTAGAATGGTTCCTAATACACTAAAGGATTTTTACAAAAGATGAAGCCCAAAGTTTTGAACTAAATGAGTACCATGGACAAATTACATGAATAAACCATAGAGTATGGGAACAATATGTGAGTGTATATATAATAAAAAACAAGATAGGACATGGTAATTAGTTAGGATGTGTAGAAATTGTGGAACCTGAGCATGACGTAAATAGTATGGAATAAGGGGTGGATATTGTCTTAATTTCAGCTGGGACAGAATTCTTTTCTTCCAAGTTTCAGATATGATTTGGTTCTAGGAGAAAAACAATGTTGATAACACATCAATGTTTATAGTTGCTGCTAAGAGCCAAGGTCATTCTCAGTGATGGGCCCAAGGAGCTGGGGGGGAACAGAATTAGGATGGCTAACATGAACTGGCCAAAGGGATATTCCATACCATATGACATCATGCAGGAGTTTTAAAAGGGATGGAAGTTTATATAGCTCTCTTCCACTGCTCAGAGGGCTGCCTGGACATCAGCTGGGGGGGTGGTGAATAATTTCTTGTGCATCACTTGCTATTTACATTTGTCATAACTATTATCCTTTTCCTTTTCTCTATCTTAGTGAGTAGTTTTATCTCAATCCACAAGTTCTACTTTTTTTTTTTTTTTTTATTCTCTCCCCCATCCCACTGGGAAGGGGGAGAGTGAGCAAACAACTGTGTGGTGCTCAGCCACCTGCCAGGTTAAACTACAACAGGCATAAATGCATTACAAAGAATAATTCATGAATGAAATGTATTTATTATGAATTCATGAATGAAACGTTATTATTATGACTACTTAGTTGTTATTTTAAGAAAGTTTTAAACGAACCTCGATTTCCTTTCATTTCTTTTAGTCAGCAAAGAAAAGATGGATGTTTCATTCTTTATGACATCAGGGACATATTTTGGCAGTATTTATACAGTAAAGATATCACAAAGCAATAGCATATTCAACAAAATTTAGGAAAAAGAAAAAAAGAAGAAGAAGAAAAATAAACAAGAATAAGAATCTGGTAGCCACACAAACAATGTGACCTGTCTGCAAAAGCTGAGGTTAGGTGAATTTATAAATTCAGATTGTTCTGGAGGTCCACTCAAATCATGAACCTAACTTGGGTGCTTTAACAACCCCTGGGCAGACTTCTCTCCATTCCAAATTGCTCATTTATGGCTTCTGGCCCTCATTCTTTGTGCAGTGATTTCCCATATACCTATCATCTTACCCTCACTCTCAAACCCAAGTTCTCTAATTCAACAACAAAGATACCTGATCAAACATATAAAACATGTATAATTTAATCCAGACGTTTTCATAGCACTTCTAAAAGATACCAAATGCAGAAATTGTTGGGATAGCATGGCTTTTTGAATAGTGAGCATTAAAAAGTCAAAAGGAGAAATACAGCCAATGATAGCATACTTAAAAATATCCTGGAGTTATTACACTGAGGGACAGGTTAAACCAAGTAGGAAAGCTATGCCACTTTTACGGGATTATATAGTCTTCTCATGTCTTTTACAAACAGCCCTATGGGAGGACATAGCTTCTGGTTTCCTGCTCCATATGGGAAGACCTTGGCATCAAATTAAGAAAGATGAGCAGATGGGCCAAGCAGATTTATGTCCTCCAATGTATATATATAAATTGGATTATTTTAATTATAATGCTTATGGGTAAGTTATCTAAGACATAAAAACCATCTGGGGAAGAGCGTAAAGGGATAAAAGGCTGGCTTTCCTACCAGCCTGCTTAGGCTGCACCCACATTTATGTTATTCTGCAGGCTGTTTATTGTCCATGAAAAGATAAGAGAAACTTGCTCACTCCTTAACTCAGTTTTAGCACATTTTTAGCATACTTCTCACCTAAGACAACTTCCAGAGTAGCAGCCCCTAAGTTCCCTGACAGAAGTATTTATCCAGAGCTCAGTGATATGGGCAGCACCCCAGGCACTTTCCTGTGCCTTACCTCCCTAGCATTCATCAGATCAGTGTCTAAAATAAGAAAATACTTCTCTTATCACCCTCCTGCTCTCAAGATAAGAGCTACAGAAGCAAAGAAGAGATTTACAATCTATTGAATGTTCTCAAGGTCAGTAAAACTTGTTTTACATGTAAGAGTTTGGAGAACAGCCAGCAAGGACCCCTAATATTGAAAGGAATGGATAGTATTTTCTTTGTTCACTTTAACTAGTGCCAAAAGCTCAGAACATCTTAATAGTTATGAGCTGTGCAGTAGCTGGCAAGGCAAAGAGCTCCTCAGGACACACATACAGAAGTTGTTTAATTTACCTTCTGCTGGGATCCAGGTGGAACCATTGCTAGGAAGGTCTCATGAGACAACATGGAGTTTACTCTTCCTCAGTTATAAGAGTTATCATTTGCTCAGGTGACAACCCTGCCATTGCTCTAGACACAACTGAACAGCAGGCACTTCTTAATTTGATTTGGCCTTGTCTTAGAGTTTGGTTTAGACTTTCACACAAGTTATGTAGGGTGGGCTTCTGAATTGTAAGAGCAGCCTTTGCTAGAGCAGTTAAGAGCACTAAGAGATCTCTTTAATTCCTGTCTTACTGGTGTTGAACTGAAGTGAACATGCTCTCTGCTTTAGACCTTAATGCCTGCAAGGTATGATAAGTGTTTAGAGAAGCATGAAATAGAAAACTTGTAAACTAATGCACGTGCAGGATATAGAAAACTGCAGCAGAAATTTAAAAAACAAAAAAAACAAAAGAACACAAAACATATAAGCAACCCAGTGCTTGGCAGCTGGTACTAATTTGTTTGATTTTGAAAGCCTATATTTTAATTCCTTTCAAATGCATAGTCTTTATAATTAACTAAATATGGTATTTAATCAGGGAGACTTAAAAACTGAGCTAAGAGTCCCATATCGCAATGCTGGCAGCGCAGAATACTACACTAATACTGTCACAGTACTTACAGGTGAGAGATTCTGGCATGCTGCAGATATTTTAGATGCCAGAAGAAAATTATTTTGCATTCAACTTCAATGAAATATTCTTTGGAAAGCAGAGAGTTCCAGGATTTAAATAGCTCTGTTAGTTCACTGTTACCTCAGTAATCTGATTTAGGCAGGTTCAGTTTTTATCCAAACAAGCACTAAGTTCCACTGATGAGCTTCGTCACTACGTCAACAAAATGTCCGGGCTGAAAAGGGTTTTATCTTAAAATAAATTCCGTTCACCTTGTGTAGATCTGCTAACTCTAACGCATTAACACTCAGCTCCTTGCACTAATTGCAATCAGCCGCCAGAGGGCGCCATAGTGCGGGGCTGCGCGCTGTACTGACCGTGACGTACTGACCCTCGTGTGATGAGCATAAAACCCCAAGTATTCTTCCTAAGTCTCCGTATTGCTGCTGCAATGTGGTTTTCCTTTCACAGCACTGGTCAAGCTGATAAGCAAAAGAATATTTCAAGCATTGTTTTTTTAAGTTTCTACTTATAATGCCTTGAAAAATATCTTAAATTGTCTTGCCTTAAATTATATGCTGTCATTCGAGTAAAATGCTTTGCACTGAGAGGATCTGGGTGCTAACTTAAATGTCACTCTGTTGACACCCTGTTGTCACTGCTCCCCATTCCTTCCTACTCTTGAAACAGCACTGAAGTGAAGGTACAGGTAAATGCATCTTCCCTCATCTCCACCAAAATGCCACCAAAGAAATATTTATTTCTCCTGAATGGTTCCAACAACTGGAGAAATATTATTTTACAGGACTAGGATTTTTTTTAGTTCATCAGGAAGAGTACTTACTACATACCTACTAACTGTCCATTTCCTACTGAACAGTGCTGCCTCACAGTGAGGTTTTCTTCTTTATTTGTTTTTTGCGAGGCTAATGCCAATTTTATTTATGCATATTTGTGCAAAAGAATGTGTTTTATGTATAGTCTATATACACTGATATGCAAAGCTGGCTTCACTAACACTTAACACTCTGCTGTCATCTGTCTCACAGCAACAAAATGTAATGGAATACTGGCAGGAAGGTTGACCTCTACTTTCATACCACCAATACCCACCTCTGACATTGTGGGTCAACATCATAAAATAGAAGGAGGTCCTAATAATTTCAGTAAAGTCTATTTGTGCCTATTAATAAATCTGCCTTGTGTGTATTCATTTACAGTTGTTTTGAAACAAAGAATCATAGAATCCTTGGAATGCCCAAGTTGGAACTGGCCTCTGAGATCATCTTACCTTTCATGATAAGTGCAGGACCTAGGCAAGACTGTCTAACACCTTGTCTAGCTGAACTTTAAAAGCCTCAGCTGTTGGACGATCTTTTTTTTTTCTTATAGATGCAATCATATATAGGTTGAGATAAAACAGCAATGCATAAATGAGTATCTTTCTCAAAAGTGTACGTTTTTAGGAACAAAGCTCTTCATGTTTTTAATGAATAACTCCTTATTATACTCCAACAATCTGTGTGCTAAACAGATTTTCTCAAGGAATTTTATTTTTTCTCTCCAGACGCTTCCGCAGACAAGATGTACGACATGGCAATGCAGCTCAGCAGTGCTTTGGTCAGCAGTTCATTGGTAATCTACTCACACCTTACAAACTGTTATCAAATGCCTGGCACAGAAAGTACAGATTTTGCCAAAAGGCTATACGTTGTCATTTTTATCCAGATAAAAGATATTTAATTTGTGGTTATACTTGAGCATATATGATATCCTCCTGTTTAACTGACTGAAAATCAAGTAGAATAACTGATAAGAAACAGCCACAAGCAAATAGCAGTATGAAGGGCTGAGATCTGTTTCTTTGTGTGTGAAATCATGGCCCAATTTGCTCCACTTACTTTATGGCCATCTTCTATGAGAGTCTGAGATGATGGGAAAATTCACTTAGCAAGTCAGACTTTCACCAGCTGCTACTTAATAATAACTATGTGGATGTAGATTAAATTTCAGTCTTAAAAGTAAGTCTAGCCTGAAGTCAGAAGGTGGCAAGGACTGTCAGAAACAAATTGACATATATATGATGTATTTTTTAAAACATTTTCCTCCAGGAGAAGTCTTGGAGAAGACTGAGGAGCGATTGGTTTATGGAATAGAGTACAACAGCACCCTTCTGGAGTGCACCCCTCGAACCTTACAGGCAAAAGTAATCTGGTTTGTCCAGCGAGCCCATGAAACTAAGAAGGAAGAGGTAACTATCATTAAATCCTAATCTTTTAATTAGTTGAGCGCATGGTTAGGAACACTGCATCTTCACTGAGAGGCCTGTCATCAGTTGCTGAAATGTGCATGAGTATAAGGGAAGAACATGATGTTCATCTGAGTCATTATGTTCCACTGAGTTAATAGACCTGGTAATTTCATTTGGTGCATGAGTTCAGCATCTTGAAATTGAATAACTGAATAAATATTTGAAATGTAGCTAAACTTGTTAAGGTCTCAAAACAAAAGGGAATTTACCATTTCTCTTAATATGTTATAGCATAGGTGACATATTACTCCCAATGTTAGACTTGCTTAGCATTTGTTAATTCTTGTTGCCCCACCCATTACATAGCAAAGTCTTCTGAAAATGGATTTTGGTGATTCTCTGCTTCTTTTATATATGCTGCCCAATTGTAAAAGTTGGACCAGATGGCCTTTAAAAGTCCCTTCCAATTCAAACAATTCTATGATTCTGTGATAATTCATAACTTCATAACTGTTACCATATATAATTCTCTAGTACCTCCATGATGCATGTCAGTGTAGCTAACCTTGTTTAGTATATGGAAGCACATAGGAGAAAAAATTTGGACTATCACAGGGTATGACTGTTTTCCTTATTGCCTAGCAGCTAGGCTCTGCTGCAAACATGAGACCCTCAGCTCATCAGCAGACTGAGTCTGAGGAGTAAGATTCATCAGATAGTGAATGTGGACATTTAGAATAAAGAGATCTAAGTGAGTTCTAGTCTTTGTAGGCTGTTGTCAATGTCAGAGCAATTTTTGTTGCAAATATAGCCCATAGTATCATATCATGTTAAACTAGACATTTTCATTTCATCATTGACGAGGCAAGCCATTGAATACAAACGTAAAAAAGGATGCCACATGCAGCTGTAGTTATTGAAAATGAAGTGGTCACCATAAAACACATTTCTTCCTGAAGTTTCAGTCTCAAATCCCAGCATAGTTCTTCACATTTTGTATTTCCCCATGTATTTTCCTAGAAGATCCCAATCCACTAATCATAATTATTCTTACAATAAAAAGACCTGGTCTTTCAGTCTTTAGTGAAACCTGAGGATTTTCACTGAGGAGGTAGGAAGACGAGATGTTGTCATATTTCCTTTTAGACCTAGCACCTCAGTTACTAAGGAACAGAAGTGTAAATTCAGACTCTAATTTTTCAGTACATTTTTATACTAGTAGGATGAATTTATTTTAATGCTTTTCTTTTATATTTATTCCATTTTACATGAATAATTCTATTGTCATTAGAAAAAGATGATCCCAAGCAGAGAGAAGTACTTCTACCTAATATTCAGCATCTTACTGTTAAATAGAAAGATGAGGATTCATTCTGTAGGGCATTTCTCCTGGCTGGTTCAGACAGCTCTCTGCTCCCCGCATATCAGCATGTCTGAATGCCCTGAATTTAATAACTTAATTCTCAGAAGCTGCAAGGGGAATTCCAACATTACACCCAGAACTGAAGCTTCAAGATCACAATGGTCCTACAGTGAAGTCTCAGGTCGGGTGTTAGGAAGAATTCCTCTGAAAGAGTGGTCAGGTGTTGGAACGGGCTGCCCAGGGAGGTGGTGGAGTCACTGACCCTGGAGGCATTCAAGAAACGTTTAGATGTTGTACTGAGGGATACAGTTCAGTGGGAAATATTGGTGATATGTGGACAATTGGAGTGGATGATCTTGGAGATCTTTTCCAACCTTGGTGATTCTGTGATTTTATGATCTGAAAATGTCTGCGAGTGCTGCTTCAAAAACATTTCACAATTTAAAAGAGCATTCACATGGATACTTATGGCAGGTCAGCTGGCAAAAGCCCACGTGTTTTCCATACGGAAGTTCATTTGAATGTTTCAACCTAACTTCTTTCTGTGATTTAGCCACGAATGACTAACCCATGCTGGGAAAGCAGAAAACTGTCTGTTCCACTGTCTGTTCTGCCATGCCTGCCAGATTTTGTAGACTGCTTTCCTTTCACAGCTCAACTTCTTCTTCAAGTAAATATTTTATTTGCTTACAAACTCTGAAATAAAGGGTCTTGGATCCTTAATCTACCTCTTAACATTTAATATATATTCCTGGAAGGATTTTTCATTAAAAAAAAAAAATGCACCAATGTAATGCAATAACACACTCTCCTCTGTGCAACTATCTCTCTTTTTAGGTGAAGACAGATGATAGAATAATCAAAATGGACCTTGGCCTCTTATTTCTGAAGCTGCATCGGCTTGATGCAGGGACTTATTTTTGTCAGACAGTGGAACACAGCATAGTTCACACTGTTAGAAAAATCACCCTGGAAATAGTCGAGGAAGAACGTGTAGATGAAATGTTCAATAAAGACTATGAGGAGGAGATATCTCACAAAATGCCATGCCCAGTGCAGAGCAACATACCTCAGGTATCTAAACCATGGTACAAAGAATTTCTTCAACTGATAGGTTACAGCAACTTCCAGAGAGTGGAGGAATACTGTGAAAAAGTCTGGTGTACAGACAAGAAGAGAAAAAAGCTGAAAATGTCTCCATCCAAGTGGAAATATGCCGGTCCTCAGGAGAAGAAGGCAAGGATCAGGCCAGAGCACTACCGGTTGCCCAGGAACATAGCTGACTCTTGATGGACAAAAATCCATCTTCTGTTTCTGGGCAAAATTTTATTTGGACTTCAGTAAGAGGGAAAAAATCAGTTTGGTTTTGGTACACGAAACAGGTTTATATGTATAAAATATCAGGACTGAAAACAAATATACTATGGTAAGTTATACTGTACACTCATGACTGTTTAGAAGCATTTTACACAAAATTTTATCTGTTTCTAAGTAGGTGAATGCAATCAGAGTTTTGCTTTAGGAAGGGTGTGACAATCTTCAGACTTTGAGTGCTTGAATCAGTTTCCTGTGTGGACCATGCTTGTGCTGTATATTGTTGCATATGATGGCATATTTAAGTAAATTCAAATAAGCATTCACGAGTGGGTGAAATATAGAACATGTATCTTTCCTTGTTTTCACAAGTTTCTCATAGTTCTAAAAGCAGCATGTCTTAAGATCTTACATTTTGATTGTGACCAGTTCAAATTCATCACTGAGAGCAGTGAGATTTGTTAATATGGTGTCCTGCTATTTCTAAAGATAATGAAGGGAAACCGTATTTACTTCCCACCATTATTTGTCTCATCAGTTATTTATAAAGCACAGTGTACTGTCACGGCTAAATGATATTACCTAGTAACTTAATGTAAGTCAAATGCATGCTGGGAACACAAAGAGAATGAAATTCTTCAACGCATCTATACAAAATGTTGGAATAATGGTTTAGATAGAAAACAAGCCTATCTTGTCTCTAAAAACGGACATTGCCTTAATAACAACACAAATTAAGCGACTGCCCTCTTGTGGCTTAACAGAGCAAATCTGATGGTATTATATATTGTCTCAAGTAACATGTGTAGCTAAGAAGTATTCCTAGATCCACAGCTGGTTTGTTTTCAGCATATACTTCTTCTCTCCATGTGCCAAATCCACAGATTTAGAAGGTAGTGTTGGAAGTCACTCATCCTGAAAAGACAGCATTTAAAGTAATACTTTATGTCATTAAAGTACTTTTGGGATTAAATGCAGTAATACAAAGTTAGGAAGTAGAATGAAACAGAAACAGCATTATGCAGCTGCTTTTCGTAGTCTGATCCAGGCAAACTTTCCTGGTGCATGATCTCTGGTCAAAAGAGCTGCTTTTCTGCTCTTGTGCTTGATACTAGGAGAGGAGATCAAAGAAGTAAGTTATTTACAATCTAGGACTTTCAAGACTTTTCCTAAAAATGAAACAAACAAACAAACAAATAAACATTAAAAAAAAAAAAAAAAAGAAAGAAAGAAAAGAAAAGAAAAAAAGCATACTTTTATTTGAGCCCAAAAGCAGCTGCATAAAATGCAGAAAATATATCAGTTCACTGCTTGGAAAATCTGATATTACAAAATGGGCTGCATATATAGAAAGAAATACATAAATTAGTGGAAAAATAGGGAAGTTATAAACACAAATGAGTTAAAAATGAGTTAACTCCTCAAATAGAAACATGACGCCAGTAGAGTAAATAGCCAAGCTGTTACAGATTTTGATGCTGCCAAAAAAATATACAAAGGATTCACCAGCTGTAATGAGGTTCACGTACAGCTTCAGCTTCTGATCAGAAAGCAGAACTTTGAATTAATGAGAATTAACATCCTGGAGAACAGAGATCTGCTAGCTTTGTTCTGCTGATGCAGTGGATGGACGCTGATGCAGTGCCCTCCAAGCACTGTGTGAGAGGGTCTCAGAGCAGGAGTAGGGAGCATTGCTGTGCCCCCTCTGGAAACTGACTGTCCCAGAGTTTGGAAAGAGCCTGTGTGCACACTGCCACAAGTGCTCATAAAACAGCAAACAAGCCTTTCCATCAGCCAGTTATCTTAAGGAAAACAATTTATCAGAAAGTTTGCACTTTGTTTAACTAGATTGCCTGTCTGAGAGATGGGAATGGACACTGTGCATTGCCTGTCATGAACGTGCAAGGTTGCTAACTTTGATCTGATACAGAAGACTGGCTAAATTCACTTTTCAGTGGCAGTTTAATGGAACTTAGCTGCAGTTAGTATCTCTATTTCTTTACAATTACATGGAAAACTTTAGCACTAAAGACTGTGACAGAGAGGACACAGAATAAGCATCTCTAATTTATATTTAATCCACTGTAAAATTTACTCTGGCATCCCTGGCTTGAAAACTGCTAAAACACTACTGATATCTTCTGATGAGTTATGAAGCCCACTTCTTTTCAGTAGTAATGGGAGTTATATTTTACCTTTTTTTTCTTATTAATTTGTTAGTATCTGGTGCCAAATGTACCTTTAATGGACTGTAAGAATAAAGAACAACAGCATCTCAGCCTGATGGAAAAAAATATGACTTTATGTCTCATTCTGAGATTTCAGGTAGAAATCAGGATGTTATATGCAAATCAGGATTCCTGATTTAATGTGTGTATTTTAGATCCCTATCCCTTTAGTGGTTACATACAGAGAATTCCATTAAATTTTTAGTAAAAGTTTAAATTTCTAGCTCGCACTTTGCAACTTCCCTGATTGACTGAGTATTCACAACTAAAAGATCTTTTTCAGAGTGCTACAACATCAATGGAAGAAGAGAAAGACAGACAGTAAAGTATTTTGGAAGCATACGCTCAAATGTGCTCATACACAATGTTATTTAAAATGCTTCTTTGTACATATGGGGGGCATTGTCTGCTTCTTTTCATTATGAGTTTGATGTATTTTGTATGTGCATGAAGTGGTCAAATTAGAAATATAATTAAGAATCATATTTGTCTGACATCATTTGTATTATTTCTCATAATTCAGTTTTACTAGACAATAAGATCATGTGTAGATCACGTGTGTGATCATGAATAGATTTAGTCTTCCAAAGTCAGGTGGATTTGGGAAGGTTATGAATATAGCAGCATCTGTTGCACGGATATATTTTTGAGAGTGGAACATGGCTAAAACCAGAAGATTCTAATTTATGGACATTTATTGAGAAACAACAAAACCTTTGAGTTCTGCCCTGCTGCCTGATGAAAACAAAGTGATCGTGTGGATCTCTTGTACTAAATTCTTAATTTCCTCTCACTTTTCTGTTGTCAGTGAGATTATCACCACCTGGTACAAACTACTGTATCTCAGACTCTGTCGGGACATCTAGTTGGAAGAGTGCTAGCCTGCAGTGAAATTCCTGCCTTGTATGTATCAAAATAGGCCTTTAGTGTATACTCAAATTTTCTGCAGAATAAAACACATTTCTTTATGTAGAATTGATTTATGAAATAGGTAAAAAAAATTGCCTACATCCAGATGCCCAAAAAGCAGTCATATTGCAGGAAGTGCTTGAGTTAACTGATACATTTAAGGAGTTTTTCTTTTTTCTTTTTCTTTTTTTTAAATTTTTGGAGAAGAAAATATAGTTTTCTTTTTCTCAAAATGCAGCCAGCCAGTTACTCTTTTAAAAAGTCCATTAATTCCCTTAGTCTGCCTTGGAGCAGTAAAGCTGAAGCTATTAATGCAACTTTATATCTCTGGGTCCAGAAGGTACAAATGCCTTTGAAAGCTGTACTGTCCAGATAAGAGTCACTGAAAGTGAGCTTTTCTACATTTG
Organism: Phasianus colchicus; assembly: GCF_987193195.1. Taxonomy (NCBI): domain Eukaryota; kingdom Metazoa; phylum Chordata; class Aves; order Galliformes; family Phasianidae; genus Phasianus; species Phasianus colchicus. The sequence goes on from NC_143436.1 coordinate 10,346,520, forward strand.
TAACCTAGCAGGATGCCTGCAATGCCTATCAGTCCTGGAATCCTGTTCAGTTCCCCAAATTATTGTTTTTAAAGGAGAATTCATGTCCTATTAGCATGAGAATTTATCACAAATGAAGCCACAATTGACAAGTCTTATCTTTGGGTGATGCTTTCACTGCTAATAATGAATTACTATGATTTTTATTTTTTAATGAAATAATTTAACTGACTAACACTATGCAGGAAAATGGCAGAGCTAGCAATGTCAGGTGAAGCTACTAGCCATAAGTTAATCAACATTTTACAATTTCTGAACATATTTACCAAGCATCAACCTAATCCATCACTATAATCCCATTTGTCAAACAGCTTTGCCCTTTTCGGATGATGCACCTTAACAGCACTGGAATGAGATATGACTGTCATGTAATGTTGAACCAGGAAATACATTGTTAAGCTTTTGTGCGCATGTGCTCATAATTTGCTGAACTGAGAGTTGCTATGCAGAAGTACAGGATTTGACATAGCTAAATGCAATTGGAGCATGGAAGCATTGGCTGCCCAATTCCTAGTTTCCTGAGATTCTTACCCAGAAAAAGCAGGTTTAACTGGAGGAGGGGAAAGGTCTATGGAAATTTCAGAAAGTCAGAATTGATGTTTCAGTATATCTACTGGCTAAAGAGCCACAGTGCATGACTTGTTTCAGCAGACATGCCCAATAGCAATAGATGACAAATTGCATTGAAACAAAACTGTATTACTTGCAGTGCTAGTTAGTTCAAATGCAGAATTTTATGGCTTCAGGAATGTTTTTGCACATACTTGAAAAACTGTATTTGAAGTACAGTCTAGGATTACATTTAATGTGGGTGCATGTGTGTATATTATCAACCCTCAGAATATCTGGTCAGTTTTGAGAGCTGTTTCAAATTCAGCACATCCAGCAAAATCACATACATAGTTCATGCTGACTTTTTTTTCTCCTTAGCTCTGAAAAATCACACTCAGCCAATGCCCTCAACATGAATTTCCAACATATCTGTAAACACATAATAATGTCGCATTAATAATAATAATAGTAATATTAACAGTAATAAACAGCTGAAACTACTGTCTTCTCTCCCCAGTAGTAAGATGAGATTTGCAGATGAATGGGCATGATAAATGGACTATGATCATTTTCTGCATTTTAATTTGCTAGCTGTATTAAAAGGTGCTATTGATCAGAATTTGAAGAATGCACTGCAGACTTTGTCAAAATCAGGTAATGGAAATATTCCACCTTATTGCAGACATACAAATCATCAGGATTTAATTTACTGGATTTTCTTCTGCTTAAATGTGTTACTTACCACATTAATTTGCAATTGCAAAAAATAATGAACATTTGTTAGTGCTTTTAAGGTTCTAATAATTTTTTAGGTACTGGCTGATCTAGTTTCACAACAGCCACCAGAGGGATGGAAGTACATTTTTGCATCCCTTACTGTAATTCACAGGAGCAGAAAAGGCCACATCAAGCTCCTCTACGGCACAATGCCGTGTCATGCTGCAGCAGCATATGAGGTAGTGCTGGGTGAGCAGCAATTTCAAAAACCACAGCATGATGCAACATGGAGAGCCCAGCTTGTGCTCCAAAAGTGGTGTTTGCCCCAGCAGTGTAAGGGCTGTGTTTGTGGTAACAACAATCTTTTCCAAGCAGCTTCAGCTTATGGTAGCCTGTGGGAATAGAGATTTTTAGATTGCAACATATCTGCTCATTTTTAGATGTGTTCATTAGAATGATATGATTTGTCAGATTAACTCCACCATGAGGCTTTTAAAGTAATCAGAAAGCTCATTTCAAAACAATTTTTGTCTCAAAGGAAATACTCCAAAACATCAGTATAGCTGAAAATACGACCACTGCTTCTGAACAATTTTGTTTTAGAGAGCTAGCAAATAAAGCCAGTGAGGTGGATGAAGTTGACAGCATTCAACAAGAAATCAATATATCTTGGGGAATGTTTCTGGGGAAAGATTTGAGAAAAAAAAAAACAAACAACAAACTCAACAACAGCTGAAATCACTAATGTTCTCTTGCTCTTTCTAAAGATATGTCTCCTTATAGTCTACTTGTAATAAGAAAGCATTATACAGGTTTGCTCAGAAACTAGGGGAATTAGCTATTTATGTGGATACCGTAGTTATTTGAATACAGATATTCATAAAACTGAAGTGTAACTCCCAAACTTCCTTTGTATCCTCCTGCCTTTTTATTATTTTGAAAATGAGTAGGGATTCTTTTTTAAACACAGTTAAAAAAAAATATAGAAATGTGGCTTCGTTTTGTTTTGTTTTGTTTTGTTTTTTTCATGTGCACTGACCTTTTAACAGTGTGCTCATGGTTAAAATTCATTCAGTCTACAGAATATGAAATACCCTTTTGGAATGATGAATGTTCCAGACTAGAACATATCCATTTCTGTTCTGCACTGATGCTTTTTGATTGTTTTTCATGTCTTTGTAGCACCATTTCATCCGTTTTGTGAATTTCATTAAATATTACACTGGGCAGCTGAATATTTGGCTGTGTTATTTATGCAGGTGTGGAGTTAGAGTCTGTAGTGATCTGAGAATGGCTCACCCAAGAAAAGTCCTTGAATTGTGATTTGTTATCAAGATTCTTGTGCCTGAGTGAAATATAAACTGAGGGGAAATTATTCATTGCATAGGTAATATGCTCCAGAAAGGCAGAAACAATTTTTTAGCCTTAAAAAATCACACTAAACATCACTAAAAAAAAACACAACAAAAACCTACCACAATTTCAAAACATTTTCTATCCCATCTATCCTTTTCAAAGGATTTTAAATGAACAAATTAGGAAACAGAAGAGGATAAGAAGAAATTGTGAGGGTGGCCTCTCTAGGGCTTCCTTGGTGCTTCCTGGCTGATTAGCATGGTCACTTGCCGTATGTTTGGTAGTGAACCAAAAAGAGCTAAAACTAACCCTGTCCTCTTCTATAGCTGCCAGTAAGGCTCAAGCTACTGAGATGATCGCCACTTCTGCAGCCTATGTAAGAGTATGTGCCACAATAAAGATGATACGTTCAAAAGCTACCCTGCTCTGATCCAGGATATTAGCCAACACATAAGTTGTGAAGTCTTGTGGGAACATTACAGATGATCAGAAGGTTGGAGCACCACTCCTATGAAGAAAAGTTGAGGGAACTGGGATTGTTTAGCTTGGAGAAGAGAGGAGACCTCATTGCGGCCTTCCAGTACTTGAAGAGAGCGTATAAACAGAAGGGAGAATGGCTGTTTACGAGGGTAGATAGTAACAGGACAAGGGGGAATGATTTTAAACTAAGACAGGGGAGATTTAGGTTGGATATTAGGAGAAAGTTTTTCACACGGATGGTGGTGACGCACTGGAACAGGTTGTCCAAAGAGGTTGTGGATGCCCCATCCCTGGAGGCATTCAAGGCCAGGCTGAATGTGTCTCTGGGAAGCCAGGTCTGGTGGTTGGCAACCCTGCACAAAGCAGAGGGGTTGAAACTAGATGATCATTGTAGTCCCTTTCAACCCAGGCCATTCTATTATTCTATTCTTTGATTCTATGATATATAGCAAGGGACAAAGGGTGCTAGAGTAGCAGATGCAGTTGTGGAAGAGAGTTGGATGTTGGATGACTTGTAGGGAAGTAGATGGAAAATGGGGAGAGCCATTTCTCATTCTCAATGACTACTTACTATTCACTGCATTTAATATCATACAGTAAAAGACAAGCCAGGAAAGAAAAAGGAAGATTTATTAGTAATTTCTGTAATTACACAAAGTCTCAAAAATATTATCCTGGGAGAAGCTGACTATGCATGCAAGCTACACTTTCAAAGGCTGTAGAGGAATTGTGTCTAGACCTTAATCTATTCAGGCTGTAGGGGAAGCAAATTTTCTACTTGCTCAGTAGATATTAAGTTATAAAAGACTTTCTAAGGTGGGAGAAAGACAGACTGCGATCTTTTTCTGTCCTCTTGATTTTAAATCAATCGACTGTGCACTGAACACAAAATAGGGCTACTTAAGGCTTTCTCTGTCTCTGTGTGCCAGATCTTTCTATTGCTCGGTTCTCATATTTACCATGTATCCATATGGGCACTAACGTGTAAGAAGAAGTATAAGGTGAAAAAGAAGTATAAGATGAAAATGGTTCCTCAGTACCATTTAACATCGAGATTAAAAATTAAAGGAAGCTTTTCTGCTTTATGTTTCATTGCCTGTTTAATAACTTGTTTCTCCAGATTCTTATCTCACTATAGAAGTGGATAGTGGGAAATGAAAAGAGTATGGAGTTTTACCTGATCATTGAACAAAGTTCCAAATCTAAAAAAAAAAAAAAACTGTTATCTCCATTGTTAATTCTTTTGAGTTCAGAAAATGTCCAGATCAGAAAATGCTTACCTCCTGGTAGGCCTGAATCATAGAGTCATACAGATGAAAAGCTAGTACTGTCGGTACCCTGAAATACATACGTATTACACAACTTGAAAGCAAGTCTTGTAGCCACTCCAAATATCAGAGCTTTCTAGGCATCAAACACTTGGTATCTCTGTCCAAAAGTAACATGATCAAGGCAGAATGGAATCATTAAAGAACTCTACTACTCTAGGTTGGAAACGCTGTTAAACATGTCAAGCAATTATTTGAATTTATCTAACCTGGTGAACTGGAAAGGTGATGATCACTTTAGCTGATGTGTATGTCGTGTGCTAAAGGTTCATTAGTTTCCATGAGAGGGCTCAGGAATATCCCATGTTACTCTTATCCTGGCTTATCCCTGTGTTGTCTGCATTTCAATCATAGAATCATAGAATCACAAGGTTGGAAACGACCTGTAAGATCATCTAGTCCAACCATCTTCACATTACCACTGCTACCACAAACTAAACCATATCTCATATCTCCTCATCCAGGCACCTCTTGACCACTGCCAGAGACGGCGACTCCACCACCTCCCTTGGCAGGCAATTCCAGACCCTGACCACTCTGAGAGAAAAATTTTCCTCGTGTCCAACCTAAACCTCCCCTGGTACAACTTGCAGCCATTTCCCTGGGTCTTGTTTGTTGCCTGGAAGAAGCGGCCAAACTCCTCTTCACCACAACCTCCCTTCAGGAAGTTGTAGAGTGCAATGAGGTCTCCCTTGAGCCTCCTCTTCTCCAGACTAAACGATCCCAGCTCCCTCAGCCGCTTCTCATAAGATTTGTGCTCCAGACCCCTCACCAGTTTCGTTGCCCTTCTCTGGACACGCTCCAGGGCCTCAAAGTCTTTCCTGTAGTGAGGGGCCCAAAACTGAACACAGTACTTGAGGTGCAGCCTCACCAGTGCTGAGTACAGGGGGATGATCACCTCCCTGCTCCTGCTGGCCACACTATTTCTAATGCAGGCCAGGATACTGTTGGTCCTCTTGGCCACCTGGACACACTGTCAGCTCATGTTCAGCCGAACATCAACCAACACCCCCAGGTCCCTTTCCTCTTCACAATCATCCAGCCTCTCATCCCCAAGCCTATAACACTGCATGGGGTTGTTGTGGCCAAAGTGCAGAACCTGGCACTTGGCCTTGTTAAACTTCATCCCATTCACCTCAGCCCAGCAATCCAACTTATTTAGATCCCTCTGAAGAGCCTCTTACCCTCAGGCAGATCCACACCACCTCCCAGCTTGCTGTCATCTGCACACTACTGAGGGTACACTCAATCCCCTCATCTAGGTCATCAATAAAGATATTAAACAAGATGGGCCCAAGTACTGACCCCTGGGGGACACCACTTGAAACAGGTCACCAGCTGGACTTAACTCCATTAACCACTACCCAGTGGGCACGGCCCTCTAGCCAGTTCCTTACCCAAATAAGGGTATACCTGTCCACGCCACGGGTAGCCAGTTTCCACAGGAGAATACTGTGAGAGACTGTGTCAAAGGCTTTGCTGAAGACTAGGTAGACTACATCAACAGCCTTAAATCATAGAACCAATGAGGCTGGAAAAGTTGTTAAAGATCATCAAGTCCAACTGTCAATTCATCACCATCATGCTCACCAAACCATATCCCTAAGAGCCCATTCTACTCTTTTCTTGAACATGTTTTGTTACCCCCAGTCCATCCCAAATAGGATTATTGCTGATTTCCATCATTTTAAAATCTGACATGAAAATTAAAAGCTTTATGGCTTTATGGTCTTCACTGAACAACTGTACATGTAAGCCGTGTATACAGGCTGTACTTGCAACACAGGTGATATGAATGTGCTTCAGATAGTATGAGGTAAATCTTTTAGAATTAGAGATTACTTGTCCAGTTCTAAAAAACTTATAATTGAAATTTCTAATTATGAAGGCTTCTCTGAAAGAAATATTTCATATTTTATCATGTTGGAACACAATGCCAGAGACGGACATTGGTGGTGTGGAAGTAGAGGGTGAACCTTCCCACTTCTGTTACATTTTGTTGCTGTGTGACAGATAGCAGCAGAGGAGCAGTCTGACATAACTGCACCAGACATGGAAGTGTGGATGAACTTAAGTTGTGTTAGTGGATTCCTTCATGTGGAAAAAATTGTACCCATTGATATTCATTGATGCTTGCTGAATGTTTATGAAGATCAAACACTACGTGAGGATAGTGAGGAAGAGGGTGGTACATTTCAGCAGTGGCAATAGTGATATGAAAGACAAGCCATGTTTTGGACAACCATGCACAGCTGTTACACCACAAAATGAAGATTATCTCAATCACCTTATCTGCATGAATTGGCAGATTATAATGAAGGAACTGCATACAGAGATGACTACTGTCTTCAGTGTGTTGGAAATGATGTTGGCAGCTTTGGGATCTAGTAAAATTTATGCCAAGTGAGTCCCATAAATGCTCACACAGGAACAGATAGAACATCGTTTGCAAGTTTCTCAGAACCTGTTGAACCAATACATGCCTGAAGGTGAAAGTTTTCTAGTTTGCATTATTTCTAGTGATGAGATGTGTCATCACCACTATGAGCCAGAGTCAAAACAACAGTCTATGGAGTGGCAACATTTGAATTCCCCATTGAAGAAAGAGTTCAAGATGTAGCCCTCAGCAGGTAAAGCAATGCACACTGTCTTATGAGACAGGAAAAGGTTGATCCTTCTGGATTTCTTGCAGCCTGGATAGACCATCAGCTCTGATCACTACATTATGACACTCAAACTTTCAAATTCAGGCTAGAGAAGAAGACAACCTTTCTCCTACAGCATGATAATGCCAGGCCTAGTATGAATTTGAAGATGGTGGAGCACACTGTTAGTCTTGGCTGGACTGTCCTACCTTTCTGATAGTCCAGATTTGGTGCCTTTTGACTTCCATCTGTTTGGGTCAATGAAAAATGGTTTGCATAAGCAACATGGTCCTAGCAATGACATTGTCGTAGCAGCTGTGAAACTGTGGGTCAGTTCTGCTGGTACAGATTTTTATGAAGGTGACAATCTTCTTTATTGCTGGCAAAAATACATAACTAACTGTGATGCTTAAGTTGAAAAATACTGTTCTGTAGCTGAGAATTTGCTCTACCAAATATTGTTATTGTGCTCTCTGTATCTTTGATAATTTCCATGTAAATAAATAGGAGAAATTACTTTTGGAGCAGTCCACATATATATGTGTGTGTGTATATATATATATATATATATATATATATATATATATACAAACTCCCATTAAGCTGGTGATTAATACAAACGTTGCAATAACTTTGATCATCGATGTCATCCAATATTTCTGTTAGTACCTTGATGCTCTCATATACCTGCCATTTCTGTTTATATCATCAGTTGTAAACATTTATCTGCAAACTGGGATGCCTGTGTGAAAGCCCACAAACTGTTTCCAGAAAATAAGAATTTTACACAAGGGGTTTTCTGTTTAGAATCTTCTGTGTCAGCAATGACAGTATGCTCAAATCTTTTCTCTCCATGAAGTTTTTCTAGCTTCAGCAATCCCCTCTTTATTTCCCACTATTTCTCCAGTCAAAAATGTATTGAACTATTTAATGTAAAAATGTCATTTAGATGCAGAGTACGTATTTGGCACTTCACAGAAACTAGCTACAGACTGTCATGGAATCATAGAATTATCAAGGTTGGAAAAGACCTCCAAAATCATCTAGTCCAACAGTGTACCATCAGCCAAGATTTTGCCATTAGACCATGTCCCTTAGTACCATCAAACATTTTTTGAACACCTCCAGGGACATTTCTTGAGTCACCTCCCTGAGCAGCTTGTTCCTGCACCTGTCCATTCTTTTACAAAATAGATTTTTCCTAATATTCAATCTGAATCTCCCTTGGCACAACTTGAGGCTATTCCCACTAGTTCTATCACTAGTTATGTGGGAGAAGAGACCAACTCCCACTTCACCACAACCTTTTTTTGGGCAGTTATAGAGAGCTATAAGGTCTCCCCTGAGCCTCTTCTTCTTCAGATTAAACAATCCCAGTTCCCTCAGCCACTCCTCATAAGATTTGTGCTTCAGACTCCATTTCATACACTAAACACGATTCCTAGGCTGAATCAAAAGAAGCATGGCCAGAAGGCCAAAGGAGGTGATCCCACCCCTCTACTCTGCACTGATGAGGCCTCACCTGGAGTACCGTGTCCAGATGTGAAATCCTCAGTACAGGAGAGATGCAGACTTGCTGGAGTGTCCAGAGGAAGGCCACAAAAATTACTCATGGGATGGAACATCTTTCCTATGATGACAGGTTGAGAGAGCTGAGGCTTTTCAGTCAGGAGAAGAGAAGGCTCTGGGGAGATCTGAATCTATCAGTATCTAAAGGGGGGATATAATAAAGAAGGGGACAGACTCTTCAGAGGGTTTTTTGTGATAGGACAAGGGGAAATTGTTCCAAACTAGAACAGGGGAGATTCAGATTGGATATAAGGAAGCAGTTTTTCACAGTAAGGGCAGTAAGACACTGAATCATGTTTCCCAGAGAGGTGATGTTTGCCCCATCCCAGGAGGCATTCAAGGTCAGGCTGGACAGGGCTCTGAGCAACCTGGTCTAGTTGTAGTTGTCCCTGTTCATTACAGGGGTGTTGGACTAGATGACCTTTAAAAATCTCTTCCAACTCTAATGATTCTATGTTTTTATGATACTATGCTTCTATAATTTTATAGAAGACTGATTTTATAGAGACTTTATACAAAGTCTCAGGAAAATATTTAGTTATTCAGTACTAATTTTTTTAAAGCTTTAAAACTAAATATGAATTTAAGAAAGGAAAAAAAAAATGTTTAAGATCATTTATTCCTTAAGAGGATTCTTAGAGAAAAGTATATGTAAGAGTAGTAAATAATATTTTGACAAGTAGTGAAGTAAAAGCTAAACATATAAAATATGTTTAAATGCATAAATAAAAATAAGCAGCTAAATTTTGATTATGTAAACTGATATTTTTACATTACTTTAGTTTTTATGGAACAGTTTTTATAATTATGGTTTTAAAAAGTTCTGGAAGATGAAACTAACCAGTCTTAAATAGCACAGATATATAAAGATGTACATGTATATATTTTTTCCTCCTGAAAAGATGTACATATGCATATATATTTTTCCTCCTGAAAACCTGATCGAAAGAAAGTAATCATCATGCTACCTACTTATTAGTTATTTAGGTATGAGAATGGTGTATGTGTGAAAGAGAAATAAATTTATGTTGAAGAGAACAGAAAACTTTTGTCACGCTGTCTCCCATAATCATCATGAATCTGATTTGGAAAGAACTTAATAGTACAGTTATAAGTGGAACAAATGATAAAATAAGGACTATAGTCTGTAAATGTTGAAAAACACTATGAAGAGTATGAAAAACACAAAACAAGTATAGTGTAAATGTTCAGCTAACACTCCATAGTCAAAGTGAACAGGATGCAGAACCTGTACTTTAAAAGACATTTGATAACAATTTATGGGAGTAATTGCAGCTTTTGTAAGAGATCAATAGACTTTTAAGTCCTTAGCAGAGCAAAGGCCTTGGTTCAGGACAGAAGCCTGAAATGACAAAAATATATTCAGCAATTTCATATTTGAATAATGGGAACCAGGAGGCAGCTAAATCGGGCATTTGTGTAAATTATATGCCTTCTTTAAAAGATGCAGATATGCAGGATGAAGAAAAGTAGAAAAAAATAAAAAATTACAGTTGACAGGATGAAATGCCTCCAAGAAAATTCTCCTACAGGAAACTAAAATCAAGCCAGCTGTGTTGCTACTTTTGTTCAGAATTAAGATAGCAGGTAGGTTACCTGCTAGATACTATACGTATGCACTAATCTGTAGTGGGCAACTGCTGAGACACAGCTACTTGCTATTGTTACTAATGAGTGGTAGAAGTAAGATCTGAATGTGATGATGTGATATGAAAACTGTGGCTCCTCTAAATGAATTAAAAGCTCTCCCACTCCATATGGAAGTCCCCATCCTTTCAAAGCAGATACTTTTGTGAGAAAGCAAAAGATAAGCCCTTTCATTTCAGAGAGAGGAAAAAAGAGTTGACAGGAGATATAGCCTGCCTGAGGTGTGGAAGTACACCTTTTTGGTGTGTAATACTTTGTTCGATGCTCAGTCCCATATAATCTTCTAGTTAAAAATGAACATCAACTCCGTCTGAAATCCACTAGGCATACTGCAACACACACAAATATTCATTGCCACCTCTCCCAGCAATTAGAAAGGAATCCATCTTAGCCTGAATTTCTAAAAATGCTGAACTCTTTGTCAGGTAGATGGACTCTGGTCTCCCTGTATGAAATGCAGGCATACTTAATCCTTGTATTGAAAATTACTGCACCACTGGTCATAGCAATAAAGTTATTTCTCAGACCATTTACTTTGTGCCTGGCTGAGCTGAACTGGGTTGGAGAATTTTTGCCAAAGGTATGAAGTTTTTCCATACAGGCTGAGGTGAAACCAAATGAACAGCAGATAAACAAATAAAGAAAAGACATATTAAGAAGCTGTGGGGCTGCATCAAAAGAAGCGTGGCCAGCAGGGCAAAGGAGGTGATCCTGCCCCTCTGCTTTGTGCTGGTGAGGCCACACCTGGAGTACTGCATCCACGTGGTGAGTTCTCAGTACAGGAGAGACATGGACCTTTTGGAGCACATCCAGAGAAGGTCCACAGAAATGATCCAATGGATGGAACATCTCCCCTACAGGAGATGAGAGGCTAAGAGAGCTGAGGTTGTTCAGACTGGAGAAGGAAGGCTGCAAGGTGACCTGAAAGCAGCCTTTCAGTATCTAAAGAGGAGCTGTAGGAAGGAAGGAGACAGACTCTTCAGTAGGGTCTGTGGTGATACAACAAGGGGAAATGACTTCAAGCTCAAAGAGGGGAGATTTAGGTTGGATATAAAGGAAAAGTCTTTTACAGTGAGGGTGGTAAGGCACTGGAACAGATTGCCCTGTGACATGTTTGATGCCCCATCCCTGAAGACTTTTAAGGTGAGGCTGGATAAGGCCCTGGGTAACCTGATCTAACTGTGATGTCCCTATTCATTGCAGGGGATTTGTACCAGATGACCTTTGAGGGTCCCTTCCAACAGTAAATCATGATTCTATTATCCTTTACTGTGATGTTTGGTCTCTCTTGCTACCCATTAGTCATTCTCCAGGCAAATGATGGCAAATAAGACCAACCTGGCATCCCAGGCAGATACTGAAATATAATTTTTATACTTTATACTTTACAGACATCTTTTTCAACCCTTGAGCAAGACTGTTTCCTGACTCGTCATCTCCTCAGTGTTGAGGGCATTTTCTTGCAATCTTGGAAAAATAATAGATGGTGGCTTTACATTAAGAGTATATCTCACCTTAATGAAGTTCATATCTGCATGTGTATACACTTGTGCTATATTGCTCATCATAATAATAACCTTCCTTTTGATTTTAGTGGGGAAAACAGTCATATTTTGTTGGAACTGAGATTCAGTTTTCATCTTCTAAGCTAATATTGATTCTGGAAATGCTTCAAAGTATTTAAACTGATAACTTATTTTATCACTTCACAGAAAGACTTACGATATGTCATTAATACTTTCAAGATGCAGAGAAAAGGTTGAAGTCCCTCTTTTCCTAAAAACCTTAATCAAAAACTTAAATATACAGATAATATTATTTTAGATGTTCCTATTAATTTGGGAAGATTTTCCAGAAGATACCAGATTATCTCAAATTTATTTAGTGACCTCAGAGCATTATCTAGTAAGTTATTATGGGAAAGAAAGAGATAGGTAGAAACCAAGGAGACTTTAAAATACTTATGCATTTACTTGCATTTGGACAAACAATATAGCACAGTGGGACCTCAATCTTAATTTCTGGTCTCTGTTATCTCCAATATAGATGGCTTCATTTATAATTTTTTAAAGATTTTTTCTGTTCTTTTTTTCTTTTTCTTGTGAATGAACAGCATGTGGAAGGGGCCAGACCCCAGGGAGCAGCAAGGGAAGAGGCTGTGTTACCTCTTTTGGCAGAGCAGTGGCCTCACCTACCAAGTTCGGGCCTGCTGCCCAGAAGTGAGGAAGTGTGGCAGGCTGGAGACAGCAGCCAGATTCGGTCCACAGTCCAGATCAGACAAATCCATAGTGATGGGACAAGCCCAAGGCCTAGCTGGGAAATCATGCCTTTGGACCAGGGTCAGAACCAGCACAGGCCAGAGCTTAAATGAAGCTCCCAAGCAAAGGGCACGTGGATCTTCCTCTTAACAAGTCAGCAAGGTTATAAGGCTGCACTATAAAAAGCAACAAAACCAGTGGTAGTGGAGGGGATGGAAAGGGTTGGAGAATGTGCAGAGACCATCACTGCACTCAGGTCCATGACACAGATGTGATGTTGGGCTTTAATGTGACAGCATATCATGATTTGTAAAACCTGGTACAGATCCATGCCACGTCAAAAGATCTGCCAAAGAGCTTTGTGCAGCATGGGAGCACAGAACAGCCCTGAGGCTGGTAGGGTGAAAACCTGTTTTTTGTTCCCTAGCTGTAACCGTTCGTGTAACTCTGGCTGTGTTCAGATGATGAATCATCCTCAGTAAAAGTGCAAGAAGCACACGCAGCAATGTTAAGAAAAGACATTACACATCTGAATTGTAAAAACCTGGACTAGTCTGTGGGATTTTTGTGAAAAAAGAATCACCAGTCATGCATTCATTAAATATGAATGCAGGAAGGGAAGCAGCTTTGAATTCCATCTTCACAAAGGCCTTAGAGTAAACATGCAGAGTAGTAAAGAATTAAGGGGCTGTAAAAATCACTTACATGTATATTATCCGCATAGAGTTGGAAGGACTGTCAGGCAGGGCTAAGAGGAAAGTCTCTACATTGGCAATGAACTCTTTGAGCGCTCAATTCTCTCTGTATGTGCTGCTTTGGGCAGCACCCATCTCAGTGTCCTGGCTGTGCAGGTGACAGAGTCTCACTGAAAATGAACTGATTTAGGCTGCTAAGTCGTTTTGTTACTTCTGAGATAGTAAGAGATAAGAAAATGCATCATTCAAAGAATGAAAACCGAAACTCATAATGCTTGATAGACTTAGTTCTGTAAGCAAAACTATTTTTTCTTGTTCTCTGGCATCTAAAAAGAAAGAATAGTTGTGTACTGCTGATGTCATGACATGAATGGGGATGAAACCAAAACAGAATACCAAGTATGGTTTGGTATTACTGAAACATTCATAGACTTTTCTGTCTATACCACTGTAAAGGCTCATATGTGATGGTGAGAGTCTAAAAAAAAAAAAAAAAAAAGAGTCTAACAGAAAAAACCATATCTCTTCTGTCTCAGTTTAAAAACAGCAAAGCAATTTAACAATAGTTTCCCTTCAAAAGTGGCCTTGGTTCTCTGTCCAGTCTCAGTGAAAATCTGAGTGCAGTTTTCCCTGTCAGAAAACCACTTTTAAGAGTTACTATAATTGGAAATCTATGTTTACTGCACTGTATTCAAGCAATAGTTCCTATTGCCAATATTCTAAAGAATGGTGATGTTTCTTGCTTTGTCAACAGTCTCAAAGGACTAAGTTGATGAAAAGGAACTTGAAAAGTGTGATGAAGCATTTTGTTACAGGATGTAGCTCCAAGAGAAAAGCTTGGCTGTGCATATTGATTTTACTGAAAACTTTTATCCTTATATGGTTACTTTCTTCTGCTCTGAAAGTCTGAGAAACTTTTTGGGGAGTCTTCCTATTTTCATGAATTCGGACTAATTACACTTTAGCTTGTCACAAAACTTTTAATGATTTTAATGATACTATGACAGAGTACATTTGTGTCTGAGTTGTTGGAACTATTGTATGTTTGTAAGTATAAGTTGTTGTATTTTGGGGATCCAGAAAAGAAGAACATTTTAAATTGGTGCAATGTTCCAATCTACTTTGTTCCTACATATATCTGGAAACATATAGTTGTGAGATTGTGTTCTTCTAGCATCAAGAAAACATCAAGATAATGAAGTATCCTTGGGGTCTGTTGATGGTTGTGCAGCCCCTGATTCTAGGGCAAGAGTAAGACAAAAGGGAGAGGCTTGTACAAACCTGGATTATTTGTTTCCTGAGTTGCATCTTGTGTGTTCAAGCATAATTTGAACATTTTCAGAAGAGTTTGGGTGTATTTTAGGAGGTGGTCTCATCTGAGGACATATAGGACAGAAATTGCTGTTTGTTTTAAGAGGTTAGAGTAACTGCTTGGATTTCAGCTAACTAATGACTGCTCGATGTCTATTTCAGACTAGCTCTGTAAACACTATCTTTTGTAGCAGCAACATGTCCTAGTTTCAAGAGGCAACATTAGCGTATTTTAATATTGCATACAGCAGTGCAGGGAATGAGTGCTTATAAGCCATTTATTCTGTACTCTGCTATTACACTGAATTCATCATTGTGTCATCCGAGTTTCCTTTGAAGGTTTGTAAGCCTCTCAGTTTGTTTTACTCCTTTTCTGATTTAATATTGATTTTCTCCATTCTATTTTCTGTGGTAGCCAGTTAATCATTAACTCTGAAGACAGGAATTAACATTTATAAATACAACAAAAATAATGAGAAGTCAATCACATGATTATTCTGAATAATAAACGGAAGATAATTTTTTTGTCTTCAGAAAACAAGTCATTAGGAAGTATTGAACAAAGAAGTAGTAATTGTAGAAAACTGAAAGTCCTTCCAGAAAATATATAAAAAATAGAGTAACACCAGAAGTACATTTTCCTGTATTGAAAAAAAAAAAAAAAAAAAAAAAAGGCAAATTTCAAAATTAAAATAACATGTCAGTTTATATAGTGTTGCAGTATATGTGCCAGGTAACTTCTTCAACCATACCTTTCCACACCTACTCTCTATTCAGGCTTCATAGCTGGAAACCTTGTCCTGGAATTACAGACTGCAGACTATTACTACAAAAAGCAAATAACTATGATGATCTAGATTTACCCATTGGATAACTAAAATGGCAGACCCTATGTAGATATTCCCCTGTGGCTGATTCAGTGCTGGTAAATACAGTTGCAGGTATAGTTGATAATATTAGCAGTGATTTTACTGGCAGTCATATGAAGATAATCTTAATAATTGTAGTTTTTGCCCTGTATCATTCCACAACTGACTCAGTGCTTGCTCCTTGTTCCTTCTAGTTGTAGGGCAAAGAAGGTTGGTTTATGCCTAACCATAAAGCCTAAACACATCCTGCTTCATAAACAATATCTGTGTAAAGGAGATGTACAAAAGGCCAGAAAGTCAGCACAGCTGTGAAGAGGTAAGTGGCTGAGCTGCTATAACTCAGTCATATAACCCTAACACAAGAGTGATGGTTGGTATGTCACCCCTTCATAACACTGCTCCTTTTGACCTTTAAGAGCAGCATGATAAGTATGAGGCATGATTTCTTGTTGGTCATTCTGCTCATCAGATTGTCATGAGACATTTCAGGCTATTTTTGGTCTTCTACCCATCACATTTTCAAGACAATAGGAAGACAATGTGTTTTTCTGTTCTCCTTCCCATTGGTACAAGCAAATGAATTAAAATTGTACTATTCTCTGTTCTTGTTATGACCTTTCTTAGAGACACAGTATGTTAGGAAAATATACCTTTTTTAAGGAAAATATACCATCTTTAAAACCTTCAGTGAAAACAATTGTGATAAAATTGTGCTTCAGTAAAATAAGTAACATGTATGTGCTCATTTTAGAGAAATAGAGGGTGGATAGAATAAGACAAGGAACAGAGTGAAGTAATGCTTTCTGGTAAGAGAAGTTCATAAACCTCTGGAAGCTTCTCTGCTTCTTAGTCATAAGAAAATGTGCCAGTACAGGGTAGAATCTGCATTGATCCCCAGGGGATATTTTTCCCCTTTGTAGCAAAAGCAACCCATTAAGTAAACAGAGCTTTGTTGCCCATAGCAACACAAAATTGCTTTCTAGCAGGATAGAAATGTATTTTAGTTCCTTTATTTTTTCTAACTTAAAAAAAAATCAGAAATACAGAATTTCAATTACAGTTATGCCTCACTTAATAAAGAATACAAGGATGAAAGAACAAATTCATTAGCAAAATAATGTAAAATATTCCATAATTTGTAGTATTTACTTGCAGTTTACTTTATGTACAGCAGTAATAGTTTGACATCCAGTTATTCCAACTAGCCAACAGCTTTGTATTATGCTTTCAGATGTTACTTGACTTAGTGTAGATAAAAGTATAGTCTAAAATGTATTTCACAGGCTTTTGCACTCTGTAGCATATGATGTGCTTTGTCCTGTCAGTGCTGTCCAAAGAAAATAAAATTACAAATTAAACTAATGAAAAGAAAGTCCATGAGACTGATGCGAGAAGAATATGGAGTCAGCTACAAGAATTGAGTAAGGAGCACTAAACAGGAAATCTGAATCAGACCTTGTTGCCTAAGCTCTAGACTATGAAGTATAGTTGTAGTGTTATTAAAATAATGTGATTTGTATTGAACTGAAAACTAAATGAATGAGTCAGTGCTCAGCTTTCACAGTGGAAGGAAATCACCACCACAGTTTCTCACCGCTATGAACAAAAGAAAAAAAAGAAAGAAAGAAAAAGAAAATCTGAATATTTTTATCAAATATTAATTACCAAGTGTCTCTGGAAATTTTGCTGCTATATGAATATGTGGCTTACCCACACCCTAAAAATTCTTTCAGCTTTCTTCCAATGGAATGAGTCCTTTTCAGAAGTATAGTCCAGAAATGTTTAAGCTCAAAGAGAACAAAGAAAGGCATGGAATGGCTTCTGTGCTAGGAACTGGTAAAAATAAAGCCTTTTCAGCCAGGAAAAGAGCTAAGTCAGAATTGTAGAATGAAGAGCTACAGAATCCTGAGTAGCATAGAGGTGAGTAGAGAATGACTAGTGACTGCCTCTTCCAACAAAAAAAGACACGAAGGCAGTCAAATGGTAGAGGCTTGCTTCAAAATGCATTGAGTTGATGCTTGAGGCATCAGCTGAATATCCCTGAAAGCTTGCACAGGCTGAACAGTGAACTGGAGAATTTGAGAGAAGATACATTTGCTGCGTTCTGAGAAATGCACATCTATCTCAGGAAGTTCTTAGAAAAAGAAGTTGTAGGATAGGGGCAATATCACTATTCCAAATTAATTTGTCATGGGAATGGAGCCTGAAAACCATATCATCTAAAGATCTGTATCTGAAACCTGCTTTCCAACTTAGATGAAAGCATGCCTTTTGCATTTAAGGAGGGGTGGATATAGAATTAATGCATTTGGTAGATTTAGTGAGAATTAGATTTAACGATGAAAAGAAATGGGGTGGGGATCTAAATTTTCTATCTCTACTTTTACATCATTTGGGAAGACAGTGGAAAACTTATATTTTTGTCCCTACATCTCAGCTGCTCATTTTGTTTCTAGCTCTTTATTCCTTGGCTGTCATATATTCTTTTACTTTTTTTTCAATGAATGATATGGATAGCAATGCTGAACTGAAAGAGAAATAATGTGAGAATTTATCTAAAAGACTGACCTGGGGATACTTTGTAATCATCTGGGTTTCTTCATTTTTTACTTTGGCTGAGTTATGAGGGATTACTTTACAGTGGGGAATAAGCTGTGTGTTTTAAAAAAAAGCTAGAAATACAGTTATATGGATGGTAGGTAGTGACACAAATTGAGATGTATTAATGCTGCTATGGGGAGAAATTCTCCAATAATTCATAAGTCATGAGGGAATTAGAATCAGTTTCTCATACTCTGTATAGCAATAAGAACAGGCCTGAGAATTTTTTTGTCTGTTTATACAAATATATACAAATAAATGATAGTAAATTAGTTACAGAATAAATCTTGGTTTGTTTAGTTTGTGAAAAGATCAGAGACACTTTAAAGCGATACACAGATATCTGATAATTCTTGCAGGGGACACCATTTGCTGTTTTGGAAGCACAAACTGATGGAATCGAGTTCCTATTTTAGACTTCAGTCTTCTTATATATATATATATTTATTTAAATGTGTATTCATAGTCCATATGACTTTATTTCTAAAATAAATGCTAGTGCTTATTAACTCAAAATGTGCCTTCTGTGAATATTCTGCAATAACAGCTTAAAAATGATACTTCATTGAAGTCTTCACCAACCAGAAACCATGTAGATATGAATGGTGCAGAGAAATGGAGAGTGAAATTAACTGGAAACCAATGAAACTGTTCTTGGGTAAGAAATGCAAAAATCACAACTAGTGAAAAAGTATGATCTCCAACCTGCAACTGCTTCAAAAACAACTTCAGGGTGGTTTCAGTACACCCATGTGCACTTATCAGAATTTTCTGAATAGGTATGATATTATTTATTCATTTAAAAAAAAAAAAAAACTTCTGAAATAAAAAGTTCTGTAATTTTATGATCTCATCAATCATTTCCTATTTATAGTGGTTTCTAATTAATGCAGTGTCTTTCATAGATGTTCTTTTATATCCAAACTTTCCCTGGACTGCCTATGCATCCAATTTTTTCTCTCAGTTCTTCATCTGTAGATCTTGCAGCTGCCAGAATACAGAAATACCTCTTTCATAATTTCAGGGCTTTGTATTTCTTAGACACCAAACGTACGGTTAGATATCAAGGCTGATCTATTCTGCACATATCTCTCTTCATATTAAATAGTCTTACATTTCCAGAATATTTCTTTTAGTCAGAACACACTTCCCATAAAATTCATACTAGTCACTCTTCCCAGATCATAAGTGATTTACCCCGGGGAATTACTAAACAGCTCCTTTGAATTAGTAGCCATTAACTCCATCACATGCAATTTAACTGCCAGGAGTTAGAATAAGGGCTGGCACATAGTAATTCTTCGTTGCTGACCTGCGCACAGACTGCGAGATCATACTTGTCTCTACTGTTGATTGAAACACTGGGAGTGCTTATGCTAAGCAAAGTAGAGCTAAATGAGAAATGTTAGGATTATTTTCTCCTAGGCTTCTCCAGGTCCACAAATACGCCATATGTCCGGTGACATTTTTATTAGTGAGTTAGGCAGTGCCTTGAGCTATGGTCTTTCCCAATTTTCTCAAATAGGGTCTTTCATAACACTCTAGTTCATCTTTCAGTGAAAGGCTTCATTTCAGTAAGATTACAACTCTGAAAACATTCTTGGTGGCCTAAATCTTCTCTCCAAATAAAGTGTGAATTTGTTTAGAATGTATCCATTTCATGTTTCTTTTCTATCTGCTACTGTTCTCAGGAAAAAAAAAAAAAAAGAAAAAAGAAAAAAAAATATATCAAATATATCAAAATTATTTCAGATAAATACTTGTATTTTCTCTTAACATTGAATATACATTAACTGGCTTGGTTTGGAGCCACTATGGACAAATAATAAAAGAGGACTTAATGAAGTTTGAGGAAATAGCTGCTGTGATTACAATGGGATGCTGTGATTACAACAGTGACTACTAATTGAAAATATTGCTAATGTTTGATTGACTTTAGCTTGCATTCTCTGAGATGAGCTTTTTTCTCTCCTGGGTCTCTGTAATTACCATAATTCATCGTCATATTTATCAATGTGATTTTGACCTAAGAATTTGATAGCTGGTATGATTAATAACAAGCCAGGAATGACCAGACTTGCAAAACAGAGGCCAGATGCAGAGCTGGGAGTGATTGATAGCAGTGCCTGGAAACTGCAAAGGACAGATCATTTAGCATGTAGTGGCAGGCACGTAGCAATCTGGTGAGGCATGAGCGTACACATTAACCTTGGCGATGGGCTAGAATGATGGATTTCAAGCAGGATATTTTACCACTCAGATGACTGAGAGCAAATACAGTCATTGGCTATTGTCCTCAAGCACATTGTTACACAACTTCGATACTTCATATTTTAAAGCAATGCAATGCACTCAGGTAATTGGATTTTTTTTGGTGTAAGTAAAGATGCTCTTTTCAAGTGAGAAGTGTCACAGGATGAATTAACAAGATTAGACTTCTTCACCAAAGTATACATTTTATAACTGTATCACTGATGATCAAAAAATCATAGAATGAAAGTATCACATTGTGGTAATTTATAATTTCAGCTATTCAGTCTAATCTGTTGTTTGAACCTCATCACTTGAAATCAAATCTCATGAAGTTGATGCAGTTTCTTTCACTAATTCTAGCAAGCGCAGAAGCAGCCTGAGGGTATTCATGTATGAGATGTGCTTGAGACTAATCAGTGTGGGTAAGATATTAAGATCCAATATGAATTGTTTAATATAATTATGTGTGCTTAGAATTATGGTAGACATTCCTTCATTCATCAGTACAAACAATTTGCCTGCATTAGAAATAGTGTGGCCAGCAGGAGCGGGAGGTGATCATCCCCCTGTACTCAGCATTGGTGAGGCCACACCATGAGTGCTATGTTCAGTTTTGGGCTCCTCACTACAGGAAAGACATTGGGGCCCTGGAGCATGTCAGGAGAAGGGCAACGAAACTGGTGAGGGGTCTGGAGCACAGATCTTATGAGAAGCGGCTGAAGGAGCTGGGATTGTTTAGTCTGGAGAAGAGGAGGCTCAGGGGAGACCTCATTGCACTCTACAACTTCCTGAAAGGAGGCTGTGGTGAGGAGGGGTTTGGCCTCTTCTTCCAGGCAACAGACAAGACCCAGGGAAATGGACGCAAGTTGTATCTATCTATCAGAGGAGGTTTAGGTTAGACATAAGGAAGAACTTTTTCTCTCAGAGAGTGGTCAGGCACTGGAATGGCCTGCCCAGGGAGGTGGTGGAGTCGCCGTCCCTGGCAGTGTTCAAGAGGCATCTGGATGAGGAGCTGCAAGACCTGGTTTACTAGCTTTTGGTAGAAATGGTAATGTGAAGATGGTTGGACTAGATGATCTTATAAGTCGTTTCCAACCTCATGATTCTATGATTGTAGTAGGCGTGGCGAGGAGATGGTGTATGACGGGGTCAGGTTCCCTATGCTCAGGGCTTGCCAGGTGCTGTCCCATAATAGGACAGCGTGTATGCAAGGGGTGTAGACAAAGCGGGACGAGAATATTTAAGTGCCTGCTACATTTTAATAAACGCCATTTTGCTTCACCTATACTTGGGGTCTGTGTGAGCATTTGGCCCCGACCTGGTTAGGGGTCGGTTTCGCTGGCAAAGCAGCATCTTATGGGGTGGAAAACGAATGATGCAGAGAGAGCGGCAACACTATGATTCTATGATTCTATGAATTAGCAGCGTGCTCAGGTAAACTCACTGCAGGCATATACTGTGTAACTTCATAGAATATCTACCTTTCTTCTGGCAGTAGGAGATCAATTCCAGGTTTCTGTTCTATAATTTATATTGATTTTACTGCCTGCTTATCTAGAAGCAGAGTGCCCTATTTAATCCTATAGGCACTGTGACCTCTATAAAACTATTCATTATTACTTGATGGAGTAAAATGTAAAAAAGCAATATCAGGCACATAAGAGTCACAAAATAAATTACAGACAAAATATTATCTGCTATTGTCCACTTCCAGGTTCTCCTATTAATTATCAGTTATCTTATTTTTGTTTCTTTACACTAGAGATAAACATGAGATTTTCTGTTTTTCTTTAATGGTTATTTAGATTTACACTTTGATATATTGACACATTAAAGTCACATAAGCAGAAAAGTGTTTTTATGCCCTCAATGCATAAAAATATTTTTTGAATAAAAGGAAATGAATTCTTACATAGCTTAACCTCTAGAAGCAGTTCTAAGTCTATAAAATGAAATAGCTTTTTCTTTTTTTTTTGTCGAAAAAACGTAAATGTACAATTTGTATTTGTTTCACCTTTGCCTATTCTGCCAACAGTTTTTCTTCATCAGTGCAAAGGCCAAGTTAAAAACTCATAAACTTCTATTTTTTTTTTCATGCTCGTGATCCTTTTTGACAGCACTCAGCAGTTCAGTTTGCCAAGTGGTGAAAATCTTGTCTTCCTCTGAAGTTGTATATACTCAGACAGCCTAGGATTTACAGTTTTCTGCAAAAGAAAGCTAATCATTAAAAAAATTCTGTACAAAACAAGTGGACTAATAAGAAATAATCGGGGCAGAGCAAGATGGTTGTCTCTGATAATTTGTTGAGTTGGCTCTAACCAAGCCAAAATATCTACCAATATGGCAGCTAGCAGATATGTTCAGAACACAAAGCAAGTTATTTACTAGCCCTAATTAATAATTGAATATTCTCCTCTCCTTCATTTATGCTTCATTTTACAATATTTTTGTATTTTACTTCTACCATCCAAGACTCACGTCTTGCAGAATAAAAAGCAACGTTTGAATGCAAAAAATGGCACTTCGTTAGGAAAACGAATCTACTAACAAGAGATTGAACACCTAATTCTGAAGACAGGTAAGATTAAAATATTAAAGGAGCAAAGTTAGTTTCAGATTTCTACAGACATCGCAGTATCTGATCTTGTTATGCTAAACCACATAACATGGGGAGTATAGCACATGATATGGTAGAGACTGGGGCAGCAGATGCCAAACTAAGATGAAAGTGTTGGGATTTGAAGCCAGACTGTCTTTGACTGTCCCAACTTTTAAAGCAAATGTCAGATTTGTAATATGTAAAAATAGACTTAGAACACTCATGCATGTCACCTCTGATACGAACCACTTTTAATGCTGTTTTATAGAACTATTTGGTGCATTTATTATGGATCATTTTGCTGTCAGTCCCTGCCTGGATATACCAACAACCTACTGGAAGCCTAAGTTTGGCAACATCTGTCATTTCAAAAAGAGTGAACTGAGACCACCTAAGCAGTGCATAACTCTGCAGTATCACTGTACTTATGGTTGTGCAGACTGTACTTCTGCAAGGTGCACTTTTGTTGTTATAAATTGAAGGAATTTGAGAGTGATAGTGAAAAATATTTATTTTAAAAACTGTCAGGCTTGTAAAATTGAGCTGCAAGCGTGATATCTGCACTATGCAAGCAGAGGATGATGCAGTAACACTTATCAGTTGTATATAAAATGTATAAATACAGGTTAACTCTCTTAACAGGTTAATGCTCTTTTACATTCTGCGTGGTTTCTCTTTCTTGCCTATCTAGTGTACACTCTGCTTGGTGAAATATCCAGGTTACAGTCTTGTTTGATGTTTGATTTTGTTAAAAAAAGCTCTACTGCAAACAACAAAATCCATTACATTCATCAGTAATAGTGTCCTTGTAAACATGATTCTACCAATAAAAGGTGACTAGAGGAAAATACATGGGCTCTTTTAGCATTCTCAGTCTTTATGCCTGTACTAATCAATAGTTGCAGGGTTGCCCAGTGGCTTGTTCTCATAAACAGCAAAACAACAAGTTGTTGGGTCACTCAGCCAGTTTCATAAACACAGCACACTCTCCTGGGATGTGTTCTCCAGCAGTGCTGAACTCAGCATAATGTCCTCTGTGTGCCATCTCATTTTTCCTCTCACTGCTTCATTTTTCCATGGTGCATGGAACTTGTGCAGCCTGTGGTTTGGATCCAGACATGTTCAACTGTAATGTGCTTGTCCACAACTGTCCCTAGATGAATTTAAAGATGACTTCAGTAGGGACATGATTTAGCGGAGGGTTGTTAGGGTAGTATGGCTAGATTGTGTTTGGACTTGATGATCTTTAAGGTCTTTTCCAACCTGAGCAATTCTATGATTCTATGGTTCTTTTCACCCACTAGCACTGCTTTCGTGACACATTTCTGTGACTTATTAAGTATGTAGGAGAGTATTACCCTGACAGTGACTTGGCAGGAATATGGAGATTATTCCTTTTATTTTTTGTTTGTCTGTCTAATAGACAGGTGTCTGTGTGGGCTAGTAGCAGACGGTAAGGCACATTATTTGTGCCACTAGGACAATGGGAGCTGAATTCCAAGTTATACCAAAGTGTTTCTGCACACATTTGCATCTACATTTTATGTTTTCATGTGACAAATGAAGGTGCTCTGCCCAAACAGTGCATATGGTGTGCACAGCAACTGTCAATGCCAAATATCCAACCATAAGATAACATTTATGGCTATAAATGCTTCTGTCCATGACAAAAACTCTGACAAGGTCAGCAAGAAAAATGGGCTTCTGATCTGTTAGTCTACTACCAATTTTCCATGTGGCTTTGGGCATCTTCTGCAATTTTCTTTAGTAAGCTGCTTTATTAGCTCTTCAGGGAAGCACTTTCCCTTTGTACATGTTTTTGCAGTGGGTAGTCTAAGTGAGGTCCTGACCTCAGCTTTAGCCCTTAAGCTCTGCCATGGAACAAATGCCTGTAATAAACATACTTATTTGTGTCTCCATTAAGATACCTTCTGTGAAATCTATGGAATTGTTTCACAATTGCTCCACAGTAAAATCCTAGGGCTTTTAGAGAAATTAAAAAAAAAAAAAAGCTGACATACAAATGTGTTCATCTGTGGTTTTTTTGTTGTTGTTTTAAATAATGGCAATTTGACTGCCTTGGCACATTTTCTTACCCTATTCCCACTAATCAATACGTACAGAACAGATAGCAGCTACAATTTAAAAATGTTTTAGTATCTAAAATCAAAACACCAATCTAGGATTGAAATGATAATTCCGAAAGAAATTATCCAAATGTGAAAAAAAATGTAAATTAGGATGTAAAATCATCTTATCTGCAATTTTTTTTGAGGGAGAGAAGAACAGAGATTTTGTTTCATTTCTGATGCAACAAAATATATAGATACACAAAACTACATTGAGAATCAGACTCTAATGCTAGCTGCAGTGAAGGTTCAGGTACATAATTCATAGCTCCACTAATGCATTCTAGCAGATGATTATTTCACGAATATGGCAGGATGTGTGAGACACTTTGATTTAGAGTCTGCTATAACAGACTGTTTTCAAAGCAGTGCATTAGGACTTTCCTCCCTCCTCCATAACCACTATTAAATAAGCATTGAGAAATCTGACTTAAGTTCTTAATACATGAAAGCAGCCTGTTTCAGAAAAATCATGCAAGCTCGATTATAACCCCCCCGAAGACGGATGACAAAGATTCACTTTCTGTGCAGTGGTCTCAAAGTAACTTTGCAGAGGATTTCTGATCAAGTGATGAATTGGGACAGATGAAAAATTGACTAACAAACTCCCCATGTGGCGTGGAAAAAATATTTTAAAAGCCAGTAAAAGCAACAAGATATTAAAGCCCATTAGCCTCCGTATTCTCACAGCTGTATACGCAGTCAAACAATTCTGTAAATGTGCAATGTCAGCTTGTTCTTGTGATCTCTTACCTGAGGTCTGTATCAGTATGTCGAATATTCTGATGTTTCTGATGATATAAACGTCTGAAATTCAATTAGTCTTGTAATAATAGCAAATATTAAAATTATATAAGGGAAAGGTGAGATACTTGCAGGTTGGTGGACAAGGGAAAGGCGACTGATGTCATTTACCTGGACTTGAGCGAGGCCTTTGGCACAGTCCCCCACCACATCCTTATCTCCAAATTGGAGGGATGTGGATTTGATGAGTGGACCACTCGATAGATAAGAAACTGGTTGAAAGGCTGCAGACAGAGGGTGATCATCAAATGGCTCTATGTCCAGGTGGAGATCAGTAACGAGTGGCATCCCCCCAGGGGTCTGTCTTGGGACAGGTGCTCTTTAACATCTTTATCAATGACATCGAAGACGGAATCGAGTGTACCCTCAGGAAGTTTGCTGATGGCACCAAGCTGAGTGGTGCGGTCGAAACGGTTGAAGGAAGGGATGCCATTCAGAGGGACCTTGAGAGGCTAGAAAGGAGGGCCCAGGTGAACCTGATGAGGTTCAACATGGCAAAGTGTGGAGTTTTGCATGGGGGCTGGAGGAATTCCAGGCATCCATAAAGACTGGAAGGAGCGGTCCTTGAGAGCAGTCCTGTGGAGAAGGACCTGGGGGTCTTGATAGATGAAAAACTTAACATGAGCCAGCAGTGTGCCCTTGCAGCTCGGAAGGCAAATGGGATCCTGGGCTCCATCAAAAGGGGGGTGGCCAGCAGGGACAGGGAGGTGATTGTTCCCCTCTACTCTGCTCTTGTGAGGCCCCATCTGGCGTACTGCGTCCAAGTCTGGAGCCCCCAGTACAAAAAAGACAGGGAGCTGTTGGAGAGGGTCCAGAGGAGGGTCATGAAGATGATCAGGGGACTGGAGCACCTCCCCTATGAAGTCAGGCTGAGGGAGCTGGGCTTGTTCAGCCTGGAGAAAAGAAGGCTGTGGGGTGACCTCATTGCAGCCTTTCAGTACCTAAAGGGAGCCTACAAAGAGGAGGGGAATCAACTCTTTGAAAGGGTGAGTGACAGCAGGACAAGGGGAAATGGTTTTAAGTTGAGGGAAGGGAGATTTAGGTTGGACGTCAGGGGGAAATTCTTTACAGAGAGAGTGGTGAGGTACTGGAACAGGCTGCCCAGAGAGGTTGTGGATGGATGCCCCGTCCCTGGAGGTATTCAAGGCCAACATCAAGATTGGATGGGGCCCTGGGCAACCTGGTCTAGTATTAACTGGTCTAGTATTAAATGTGGAGGTTGGTGGCCCTGCATGAGTCAGGGGGGTTGAAGATTCATGATCCTTGAGGTCCCTTCCAACCCTGGCCATTCTGTGATTCTGTGATTCTGTGAACCAAAAAAGATAAATTCAAGAAAATATGGCAAACACACTCCTTTATATTCTCACTGAGGAATTGTACTGTGGATCTATATTGCAGATTGCCGCTTTCTGTTCTTGTATTGGAAGTTCAATTAAGTAACAGTTTTTGTTAAAAGGAATAAAATTCCCTGTAAGTCTATCAAACTGAGAAAACATTTGAAATAGGCAGTGTATGTGATTTACATTCACTCTGTTCTCTGAATTGCAGTGTTAAATCTAAGTCTGAAGGATTTTAATTGCTTTATCAACATTTATGGCTTGAGCTGAGCATGCAACTCTTCTGCTCCCTGCAGATCTATCACTTTTCTAAGAATCAAACTCCAGGAGAAAGAACTGTATAAATAAACAAATAAACAGTCATTCTGCATTTTCCTTTATTTCCATTTACACAGCTAATCCACATTAGGAAAATTGGAAAAGATAAAATAGACTTTGCAAAGTATACCCACTGGCAATTTATCTAATTGTTATTAAATTGGGTTAGTTACAAAAAATGCTGGGTAATGGGAAGGCCTTCCTTCACCCTTGACTGGCAGCTAAATTAGACAGCTAATTTCCCTGAGCTCCAGCACAATAAATGGTGAAGTCTTATCTCTCCATACGTTACACAGAGGACGTAAGATGACAAGACTTCCACCCCTAAGTTACTTCTTAAGCAAAAGAATGAAAACAGCCTCTTCTCCCTCCTGTGATGCTGAAAATATTCATAACATAAACATAAACCTTATTTGTTTGCATCAAGGGCAAAATACTTTAAAACTGTTTTTAAAGCATACTAGTTTAAAGCATGGGGTAGGAACAAGTTTAACTAAAAGTTTATAACTTAATTTATGATGGGATTAAAGCAGTATAAATTAATTCTTTCTGGACCTGAAATCTGCATGAGTAGAAGGCATCTCAAGGAAAGAGAAACTATTCCTTGTATCTTGACTGGAGTTCCAGACCTGGGTACAAATTGGTTTGCTTGAAGCTTCTAAGAACATTCTTACTATTATTTAAAGGACATATATCTTCTCATATTCTGTTCGAGAGCTTTGGACAAGCTGGCCAAATTTTCAGAATTATTTGGTTTTGATCCTTTCAGTATTAATACTTCATTGTCTTGCATCTGTCTTTAAGATCTGGCAGATTTTCTGCTTCCTGTTTTCAATTTTCTTTGACAAGCATCTGGAGGCTTTTGTAAGCCAAGTGCTCATTCTGTGTTCTATAATATTAGAAGCTGAGATACCCCATCTTATTCTACTTTCTAATTCCCATTCCTGCTTTCCTCTTCACATTTTGTAACCAATTACAATAATCGTAATTACCATAATCTATTTTGCATAACATCCATTTACATTTTGTGTAAGAGCAACCATACAAAAGATGTAAATGTCCTGCAAGCAGATCAGAGCTCATTCTTCCATTTCAAAATGTTTAAAATTAATCAGGAAAAATGACTTACAAATTGTGCTGTGAAGGCTGAATAAAACTCGAAAGAGAAAGAAATTTTGGACTGAGGCTGGCCATCTGTTCTTAAATCACTGGAAAATAAAACTACAACAGGTGACTGAAATGCAGCATTTTCAGACTGAATTAACTTCACTGGGCTCTTCTAGATATAAGACTGTAAGCTGAGGTGCCCAGTCTTATTATGTATCTCCTATAGTGCTTCTTTCTAATGGCTATTTCACGGTACTCGTTAGTTAAACTTGAGTATTAGCCACCAGAGATCTTCAGTCTGAAAATCACAGATGGTCAAGCAGAGAGGTGATTTCATTTCCTTTGATGTAATTATTAGTTATGAACTACAGTGGTCCTCCTTTGTGCTTTTTTAAAAAAATATCGCTATTATTATTAAGATATGGCCACAGGAGTACAGAACAGAACGAGGCAATGATTTACATCAATTGGCTCAAAGTTGTTTCAGTGTTTGTCTGGTTGTTTGTTTATTTGCTGGAGTTCAGTATCTAAGGAATTGTTTCTTATCCTAAATCACGTATGTAAGAAACCTTTGGTCAGGTGCACTTAGCTAATTCATGAATATTGATGTTCACAGTGGATCGGAGTGCATATACAACTAAATTTTGTGACATAGTCTGTATTATATAAAAATGTGTTCTCTTGTATTCAAATTGTTATTCACAATACCTCAATGTAAGGCTAGTAATATTTTTAGAGGAACTCTTTCATAAGGTTTTCCTAACAGTGGCTATTCTGGTACTCTGCTTTCTCTGGTGGTCACAAGTAGAAGTCAGGGAAAGGTGTAAGAATAGAGGCACCACATATGTTTCCCTCCCCTTAGCATTTGCTGAGGGTCTACCCATTTTCTGCTGATATACTGTGTATGACATATGTGGCTTGTAATCCTTACTGAATTTCTCTTTAATCAATGTGTTCAGTCTCAACTTGAATCCATGTGAAATTTTAATATTGACAAAAATCCTTTCAGTTAGTTTCACATGTGCACTGCCTGCTTTTTTAAAAATCATCTCTATATAACTATAGAGTGATGCAAAGAACCATGTTTTGTTCTCCACTCTGTGCTCTGTATTTCCAAGCATTTGATACGCTTTATTTGTATTTCAGAATTAATGTCGCTAATTATCATCTGAAGAAAGCAAACCAAAAGTAACAAATAAGTTCCGGTCTGAATAATATATAGTAAGTACAAGTTTATAGTGAACTTATGAACACTTTGCATTTTAGAGAGGTTATTTGTTCACTAGGAAAAATAACAGAGGGGAATAAAGAAAAAAATCTGAAGTTAGCAATAAAATACATTAATGATTGTAATTCTCTGTTGTTTAAGACTTATTTTTTCACTATCTTTCTCATCTGATCCATGAATTCATTAAGAATACACTTATATGCTCCTTAAGAGTTTATCTGAACAAGAAACTCGGTTTTCTGTTATCTGTATAGATGTATTTCCTAATCCTAGAAGAGCAGAGGTTGTCAGGGACATCTGGAGATTAGAATAGGGAGGTCACTCTGTCTGCCCTATTTAGAGCATCTACCTCAGACCCATGACCATTTGGGGAATGTTGATTCCATGACTCCATCTCCATGGTTGGCCTCTCTGTGTAGCGTTTGCATCAGAACTGTAGAACTGACTGCCAGTATAGTGGAGGATATTCAAAATCCAAAATGCACTGCGCAGTAAAGTCCTCTTTTAGCTTATGAATATCTTAATCAGACTTTTTTTCAGACTAATTACTACTGTTCCAAAGCCTGTCACTCACCCTGCTACAATCTCAATTTTTTCTTGCTATCTTCTAATGTGCTCACAGAAAATTAGATCACTTCACATTGTTATACATTTTGAAGTTCGCTTTGAAAAAAAAATCTTTCAAGCTTTCTTTGAATTTTGTGGTAAGAGTTAGAACTAACTAATTCTACTCTTCATCCTATTTACATTATGATTTTGCTAGCAGGGAAGTTTGTACAATTACTGTACTTTTACTGTGTGTTAATGAATTTGTGATAAGTTACTCTGTATCTGCAAAAAGCCACACTCCATTTGGTTGCTAAATGGGGAAAAGAAAGATGTGCTTTGCGGCCTATGTCCAAATAACACAACTTGAAAATTGAAACATATTAGATGGGAATTATTACTGTGCTCTAGCCAGTGTCCTGCAAATGCTAATTCAGATGTATATGGGCACAGTAGTTGTTTTGAGTTCTTTCCAGCAGTTTCCTGGTGTAAGCAGAAAAAGCTGTTCCGTGTTCTGAAGCCTTGGAGTACATTCACATGAGCTGAAAGCATCAGTGACAAACACTGTTTCTGTAAAGCTCTGCTAAGGGTGCTTCGATGTGAAGCACTTCCAAGAAAACTCTAGCAAATGTTTCAAAAAACTGAGAGCTGTACTCTCTCCCCTGTTCCTATCCTATGACCTGTGAGAAAAATACCACAGTCTGGTGATTATAAAGGAATACTAGTGGCAGAGAGGGTGTCAGGGCCCTCACATCCCTTCTGGAAGCTAGGGTGGTTGGAAAAGGCCGCTGCTTCAAAGAGCAACCTCTTCCCTGATCCCAAGGAGTCTTGACTTTGCAGCATTAAATTGAGTCATGATCTTAATAGTAAAATGAGAAATTAAAAAATACACATTTTTTTCATTCAGAAAGGTAAGAGACTTCACTGAAAATTTCAAATGTTCACTTCTTAATAACTTCCTCATTATGGAAGTTATTATGGATAAGAACAGAATTATGGATATGACAGAAGTAGAAATTTGTAGAAATAACATACAGCTCATATGTATCCAGTTCTGGTATGTTATGCATTATTCAGGATGAGTATACTGATTGAAAGATAAATACATATGAATATATCCTACTTGCTGTCCAAAAAATAACATCTAAAGCAATCTAAGGCAAACTTTTAGATTACACATTGCCTTATCCATGCCAATTGATAATCACAGTTGAGTTAGCACAGAAAGACTCGAGTTATTCTTAGAATCTCATATACTATAGTATTTGGTTTTGTCCTATAGAGAAGGAGAACGCTTGCATCTTTATTCTCTTATGAGCAAATACATCTGCTTCCATTGTCCTTGGTTAGAAGCATGGTTCAGCCAACTTGTTATATATGGCTATGGATATGTCTACTGTGCAAGAGGGATTACTTTGTCAACTTGAAGACTCCATAGCATGTGAAATTGCTCATCAGATATTTTATCTTTATGAGTAAATAAACTGCTGTCCATAAAAATTTTTAGTTTATGCATACAGATCAGTAATGAAGAAGGCTCTATACTTCAGGAAAAAAGATTTTTGCTGTAACTGGTAAGAGGCTGTAAGATTTGTACTGACCTGACATTGCAGGGTGTCAGGACATGTCTGGGTTTGTCTTGAAATGGCTCAGCTTGTTTTAACCATTGCCTGGTGGCCAAGAGAATATAGCTTCACATTTGTGTGAGCTTAAGCTTTCTGGCCACTGTAAAGGTCTGGCAAACCTGGGAAGTTCCTGCTTTGAGTGCAACAGCCTGTGATGTCAGTTGAGGCTGAGGAAGGCAGTATTCAGACCTTAGCAGATTAGAACCTTAGGACAAGAGGATCATTGACAGCATGAGCACAATACCAGAGAAATGGAGGCATTCTAGGAAGAAGAGATCTATTTGAACAGTATTATTTTGACTTTGCTGTTTCAATTACACAACTTGGACTGTTAGACTGTTAAAACATTAACTCAGCTCAAATTCTTTAGTTTTACAAATGCACTTGTCCATACCATTGCACACATATGTATATATATACATATGCATATATATATATCACTAACAACTTGAAATTCAGCCTCAGAACGAAGCTGAGATATGGCTGTGGAACATAGCTGTATTTGTTTATATGATGTTGAATTCCAGCTCTTACAAATATATTTCTAAATGGTGATGCTCATTACTAAAATGTTTCTGTTAGGCTGACCTATTACTCAGTCAGTTTTCTTGTTCCTAACATACATAGAGAACACCCACGTCTACAATTAAAATACACTTAATAAATACAATATCATGAGAAGCAAGGAAGTGATTCGGTAGCACTTACCCTTTTACTTATGCTCAGAATGGGAAATAGAGTGGGATGACTGAGTGGGTAAGATCAGTTATTCATCTCTCTTTATTTTGTAGGACTTATGTTATAATATAGCAATTTTATTTCCCTGCCTTATTTACTCTGGCTAGATGTTATTTGTCTTTGTATAAGTCTGGTACTTTGAAGTCCTAGACATTCATTTCACTCTTCATGATCAAGATCTATTTTTAGAATTCATCATTGTCATGATGATGATCATAGAGCTGTTACAATGGTATGACCGAGACCAAGGTGGGTTAACATCTTGTGTGACCAGCCAGACATCATGCAAGATATAAACATGGAACCTCTTGAAGACCCTCAGCATACTTAACTCTACAGACATACAAGGAGGAAATTTTCAATATTTGCAGGTTAAACTTATGTGTTTAAAATACATTCCTCTAGTAAATTTACGAAGATACCTGAAGTTTTGCTTCAATGTATGTTTAAATGTGGTGTCTTCTTGACAGGCCTGAGTGCCTTCACATTTTTATAGAAATATAGAATGTACTGAGTTGGAAGGGACTTCTAATGATCATCTAGCTCCATACCTTCAAACTAAATGCTTATCTGTCTTTTGAAGGGAAAACATATTATGTGTCCCCAAAGTTCACTTAGCATGTGCTGATGCTGATTGCATTCATTTCACACTCATACCATTTCTATTCAAATGATGATAATACAGAAAATATTTGCTATCCTTTTCTTAATTCAAAAGCTAACAGTTACATGGATAAAAACTGTTTCCCTGTCTCTCCACTCTCCCAGTTCTCAGGTGAGTGTCCTCTTGTAAAGATGAACTTTCAACCTACGCTTTTTTGGTCTGAAAATCTAATAACTTCAGGGAAAGAAGACATCTGCTTCTTTATGAAGCCTCTTTAGGTCATGAGCAGGGAACTGAGAAAACTTTGGTCTCTACACATTTATTGAATAACAGTGTTCAGCTTGAGTGAGTGCTTAAAATCCTGACTTAGTGGATTAATCATGTTAGCTTGTAAGTTTTACATTTTAAACACCTTAAACTTAAAAAAAAAAAGAAAAAAGAAGTGTAGAAAAGTGTTGATATTGGCTCCTGGGAGTTGGAGAGTGTTAACCTGATGTAACACAGGAATTCCTCTGTAGCCATCAATTAGCTGCTACAGCACCACAGAGGGACTGAGTGTTCATGTCAATCTTCCAGATCTTTCTATTAGCTATTTTAGGCTGCAAGTTACTTACCAAAGAAATTATAGTGAATTCTGAATTCCACTTTGTGGTACTTAATTTCCTCCAGGTACTGATTAAAGAACATCAGGTATTTAACTCAGTTATAAATCAATGCTAACTTGAAAGTTTAGTTGTAGCTTTTATTCAGTGCCACTTGAAATTAGCTATCTTGTTGAACGCTAGTGAAGATTCATGGAAGTTGTGAATTCTCAGCAGCTGCTCTGCTCTTGTGGAGATGTTGGAAACTGTAAACAGTAGGCATACTTTGAGAAATGTAGGATTTCTAATTCCACTATCTTAAGGAGGAGAAAAAATAGAGTATTTTTGAATTGAAAGTATTTTTAAAAGGAAGAAAACAAAACAAAGAAAAGCCCTCTAGCATATATGCCCTCTAGCTTTGCTTCTTAGCTAGTTCTACGGATTTGCCTCAAGACTGGTTGCCTAAATTCCTTCAGCAAATTCCTTGTTTTTAATTCTTTGATTGACTTAAACTTGCTGAACATGGGTAGCTCTGCTACTTCAGTTAAAAAAAAAAAAAAAAAAAATCAACTTCAGTTCACAAAAGGAAAAAAACAGAAAATCACTGGTACAAAACTTAAGTTATGATACGGAACCTAAATTTGTTACAATTCCAAATAGCCTCAAGGGTCTCAGCACGTAATTGGCTCTTAAGTTGAATAAACCTTCCTTCTAGGCAGAGCTGTATTATATTAATATTGAATTTACTTCATCCATGTTGTTGTTGCTGATGTTGTTGTTGGTGGTGGTGGTGGTGTGTGCGTGCATTTGTGCGATGTGAACACAGTAAGAGGTCTGTTGCCAGGCATTAACATTTTCCTGAAGTCTTTTGCATATATATATATATATATTTTAATAATTATTTTTATCAAATTAAACATAAATAATTTTCTTCACCTAAACTTATGTTCAGTCTATGTCAAGCAGTTAATGAGTAGGACATCCAAAATTAAAGTGACTTAAGTATTTTCTTGATTTTTTTTTTGTTAGCAAATAGCAAAATCTTCCTGGATCTCACACCACTGAGATTTACTTACCCACAAGTTATCAGTTTTTGCTTATATATTATTACTGATCTCTTTGTACTGAATATTACTTTAAACATTTCTGAACATCTTGTTTACTCTCTGGGTGTTTTCCTGTTACACCATTTTCTTCCTGAATGAAAGAACTCATATCATTAAAGACAGTTTGGTCACGGCTAGAAGAAAGACTAAGCTGAAATTAGTGTCATCACAAAATAAGTTTATTTTCCTTAATTAAATGAATCACTGTTACATTCTCAAAATGTCTGTTCCATAGCTACACTTATGAATCAATATGACTAATAAGAATGAAGAAGAGAATAGACCAAAATAGCTTTTGAATGTAGCCAGTTATAAACACAAAATGAAAAGCCAATAGAAAGGTACAGCAGTTTTTCTTCTTTGGTCACTGAAAGGGAACGGCAAAGCATACTCATTCTGGTAGGATCATGCTTTCTGACTTTCATAGCATTGAGTCTGCTGCTTTTATAAGCATCAAATTTGCTAAGTTCAAATGTCAACAAAGTGAATCATAAAGATGCTCTCCATTAACCTCATTTCTTGAAAACACAAATGTGAAAGCTGAGGTGAACCTTTGAGATATTGTTTTATTATTTCTAGCTTGTTATTATACTGTGTTTATTCTCAAGCTATTTCTTAAACTGCATATTGTGGTACATGTTTAATACCTGAGATTAAATGCAACATCTGTAGTGCTTTTCTAAAACTATCAAGAAAGTGTCAAATTGTAAAAGTACAAATATGGAAACAATGTGAAAATTGTTACCTCCTTCTTGTTTTAGAAGTAGAATATAAATATATATTTTTTTAATTTGTTATTTATCTTTCCCTTTTCCTTCTAAGCTGAAAATGGTAGAAATTCTCAAATACCTGAAAATGGTAGAAATTCTCAAATACCTGAGATTTTATAACATGAAAAACCTGTGAGGACTTTTGTGTTTGGTTCTCCAGAGAGTCAGTTCAAAGAGGCACTAATTGTGAAGACTATTTTTGTAGAACTTATTGCATCAATGCAAATTTGTGCAGAATTCTCAAAGAATAAAGGTTATTCGTGCAAAAAATTAGATGTTCTTTAGCTCTCAATAATTCCCATCGAATGCAGAATGTTTCAAAGCAAATATAAGGGAACAGATAACAGGAGATGGAAATATGTTTCCAATAAGTTTAGTGGCATAAAGTAACATAGAAATGTAGTAAAAGCACTAGTATCACAAAGAGACTTCCTGTGTTTAGCCTCCTATTAATGGATATCAGGAAACAAATGTTGCATTAGTTCTTTGCATCAATCTACTAATCTTTGCCTTTCCTTTTCTTGACTTTGATTTTTGTTATTAGAAGATTTTTAGACATCTAGCATTAAGAGATGAAAGGTTGGAAACCTATTTTCTGATCTGAAGCTGACAAAAGATGAAGCCATGATTTCCATTTCAACTTAGTCAAATGTGGCTCATACTTACCTAAATTCAGAAGTCTGGAGCACCTCTCTTATGAAGAAAGGCTGTGAGGGAGAAGACAAGGCACTAAATGAACCTCATTGCAGCCTTCTAGTATTTAAAGGGAGCTTACAAGCAGGAGGGGGAACTTTTAAATGGGCTGATAGTGATAGGAAAAGGGGGAAGACTTTCAATTAAAGGTGGTGAGATTTAAGTTAGATGTTTGGAAGAATTTTTTTTTTTTACTCAGGGGGCAGTGAGGTACTGGAACTGTCAAAGCTGCCAAAAAAGGTTGTGGAAACCGCATCTCTGAAGGTGTTCAGGGGCAGGTTTGACGGGGCCCTGGGCAGCCTGATCTGGTGGGTGGAAATACTGACCATGGCAAGGGGGTCATAACTAGATGATCTTTAAGGTCTCTTCCAATCTATGCGATTGTAATTGTACTGACAATTACTCTAATAATAATACATTATTTGCTGACTGCTCTTTGCAATAACAGCCAAAAGAATTCATGTTTCCCTGAGAAAGGCTCATTAGTTTCAGTACGCTGCAAACTATATTTCATCTTGATTCATGAGATTATAAATTAATTTCTAAAAATGCAATAATAATAACAGACTTAATATTTTTAGTCTGATTGATCATAAGTCTAGTTAATATTAATGGGAAAAAAAAAAAAAAAAAAAAAAAAAAAAGAACCACTCTAGCTAGATCATGCAGGATTAAAATATAATTTTCAGTTACATCCGGGTAACATCTTGACTACCACAGTGCTGTCATAACCTATCCGCCCTTTTCTTATCCTGGATAAGAACGTATGAACGAGGGGAGTCCTTTCCGCTAGATGGCGCTGGGCGCAGGCGGGTGGCGGCTGCTGACGGGAGGGTCGGAGTCCTGCACGGAGCTGCTCTTCCCCTTCAGCAGCTCCGAAGCTGATATTAAGGCGGTAGGGAAAAGAAACCCCGGTCCTCTGAACAGCTTTGGAGTGAATAATAAACAGGCTGTTGTAGCTGCGTCTCCTACCAATATGGACGTCGCCTTTCTATCAGTACTACCGTGCCCATCAGCTTTTGCTTGGACTGCCTCCCACTTCCACCCCACCAATGCCTCTAGCTGATATATATGCAGCGGGATTTGCCAGAGATGCAGATTGCACTCCAGGGTGGGGAAGGTGAAAAGTTTCACATCAGTGTCTCAGGCTGAAATGTTTGGGATTTTTCACTTCCTTGACTGCCAAATAGCACAAAATTCTGATTCTCAGAGTCACAGAATCACGGAGTTGGAAAGGATCTCTGGAGATCGAATCCAATCCCCAGCTATGGCAGGTTCTCTACAGGTAGGCATCCAGACAGGTCTTGAATATCTCCAAAAAAAGGAGACTCCATGACCTCTCTGGGCATCCTGTTCCAGGGCTGAGTCAGTCACAGAAATGTTCTTCTTTGTATTTGTTCAGCCCTGATTGTTCATTTGGGTACTGAAAGAGGAGAAAAAAGAGAACATGAACAATTGATTGACACTTTCCTGTGAGGAGGAGACCAGCACTACAGGAGGCTGGACTTGTACCTGCCATGGTTTCTTTCTGCTGCTCTTACAGATTTGGAGGCTGCCCAGTTCCTTAGTTCCCCTACCCTACCTCAGCATGTCTCTCATAGCCTCAGGTCCCTCAAGACTTGTCTATGTCCTGTCCATGTCCATGCCTGTGTCCCTGGCCCTGGCTCTGTCCTGGCTGCTTCCCTCTTTCTCCCTCAGGAGGGGCTTTGCATTCTCCCCCAGTCCACCAACATTTTCAGCCTGCAGAACTCACAGTGGTTTCAGAGCCAGCTGGAATGATATGTGATCAGCCCAGGGCATCTGCATAGGGACACTACAGCCCTGCCAGTCCTACCTAGCAGCTTCTCCCCAGGGCAGCTGGGAGCAATGGTTTCTTGTCTCTGCTTCTGCTCCAGTGTCTCATTGCTCCTCCAGCTCCTTGAATGCGTTTCTTGGCCATGAGACAGAGACTCTGTCAGTGGACTGGAGACCTGATAATGTTTCAGACTACTTGGTTTCCTCCAGTGTTTATCTGGAAAAGGAAGAACCTTATTTGCACGTGTTCCAACAGTTTTTGAAAAGTATGGATGCCTTAAATAGATGCCATACTGTCTGTCAGTCCCAGTATTTCATTTTAATCCTAAAAATCCCACACATAGTGTAGTGAAAATGCTGTGGTTTACTTTCTCAATCATACAACATGAGATGCATTTTTAAGCAGATGTATTTCTGTGTCTTAACAGCCTAGGAAGTCACATAGCTACTGAAAAGTTCATGCTTAGTGGTTAATGCTGGGTCCTTAAGCCTTTGGCTTCATAAATAGCCAGGTCTGTAGTGGAGGCTGCTCCACACAAGCACACTGTTTAGGACAGGCATATGTGTGGAAGGTCAACTTGTGGTGGTTGGCAGGATGTGCTGTGTTTGAGCTTCAGAAAAGGGAAGGAGTTATGTAGTTTGATGTTCTGTGGTTGTTTCTATGTGCGACTGTCACTGTACAGTCTCTGTAACTATAAAACTTCGGGTTTGCATTCCTGCACAATTCTGTTTTGATAGTTCCATTCTTAAAGTGCACATACTTCCATTTGAATAATTTACATTTGATGTTATACACAGCAGCTGAGCCTGCAGATTTCTGTGTCTGCATCTCCCTGGGGTTTCTAAACCACAGAGCTGCAGTGATATTTTTCCTTTCCTGAGTGATTACCAAGCTTGTCACAAATACTCCTTTACTGTCTACTATTGATGGGTCTGTGATAAGGCAATAAAGGCTTGTGAATATAGGAATATCCCTTCAAGTAGAAATTGATACTTTTCTATAGTTATCTCTCTCACCCGAGTACAAATAAACTGATGAAACTAAAGTGAAAAAGTGTGAAGGTTGCTCTAGTGTGTAGAAATCAGTATAATTCCCCGAGTGATTATGATGCTGTACTCATTTGTAGCAGCAGAAGATCTTAACCTTTACTTTTATAATCCTTTAACATACTGCTGTACTCTGTGAAAGTTTGTTTCTTCCAGATGAAGAATAAATTCATATTTCAGACTGAAATTAAAAGATTAAAAAACAAACCAATACACGCACACACACACACAAACAAAAACAACAACAAACAAACAAAAAAACCCATAAAACAATTACACAGAAAAATACCTGTAGAAAATGATGCTACTTCTTCTAGGATACATAATTATAAAAGATGTACTAAATAAGGTTGGTTTATGTATGTACAGTAAGGAAAAAGATCCCTATTAGAAACACAGAAAAATGTAATGCAAATTACTGTTATATTAACTGATAGAATTCTAGACTTAAAACAGGCAGCTTTGGTTTTATCTGAAGCTTACTACAACATATCACGTGGCATTCAGTTTCCTTCCACATTTGTTCAGTGATAGGAACAGAATACTTGGTTATCTCTATGGAGTTGTGACATTCTCCCTCCTTGCGTGGAATGAGATCTGCATGATTCAGGCTGGATATTAGGAAATACTACTTCTCTGAAAGGGTGGTCAGGCACTGGAATGGGCTGCCCAGGGAGGTGGTGGAGTCACCGACCCTGGAGGTGTTCAAAGAACGTTTGGATGTTGTGTTGAGGGATATGGTTTAATGAGAACCATTGGTGACAGGTGGATGGTTGGACTGGATGATCTTATAGGTCTTTTCCAACCTTAGTGATTCTGTGATTCTGTGATTCTGTGATTAAAATATCAAGCTTAGAAAGGGATATTTGCATTATGAGCATCTCAGAGGGACAGGATCTCCCAAACCTACTGTCAGTCTGAGAATACATTTCTAAGGTTGAAGTAACATCTATTTTATGTAAGAATAGCCATGTCCTCTTGCTACTAAGGACAATCAGACTATGGTACAGATTTCAAACT
The DNA here is from genome assembly GCF_987193195.1 of Phasianus colchicus. Taxonomy (NCBI): domain Eukaryota; kingdom Metazoa; phylum Chordata; class Aves; order Galliformes; family Phasianidae; genus Phasianus; species Phasianus colchicus. Next base: position 10,386,907 of record NC_143436.1, read on the forward strand.
GATCACTGAGAGCAAACTTTCTCTGCAAGGCAATATCTGTCTGTAAACATAATAAGTGATAAGAAATATGGATAAGGAAAATGGGAGAATGTTCTTGTTATTTATCTCCTAGTTTATTTTGACTGATGGAAACAAGAGGTCTTATGTGAGATTTCATTGCTGACAGCTCTGAGAGAAAATTAATTATTTTAGAAAAATGATGAGTGAAGGAGATGGGTTGGTTTTTTCCCACTGGTTGAGAAGGCTGGGGTGGAATCTTGCTGTTTTCAGCTACCTAGTGGGAACTTATCAAACTACTTTCATAACCAAAACACTAAATTATGAAAGAGATTGCAACATGAAGCTAAGAGATTGCAAATCCTCCTCAATGCAACCTCCTCTGAAGTAGTTGTAGACAGCAAAGGATTGTCCTCTCAGTTCCTTTTCTCCAGACTAAAAAACCTCAGCTACCTCAGCCACTCCTCAAATGTCCTATTTCCTTGTTATTTCATAGAATCATAGAATCATAGAGTCATAGAATGGCCTGGGTTGAAAAGGACCACAAGTATCATCTGATTTCAACCCCCTGCTATGTGCAGGGTCACCAACCAGCAGACCAGGCTGCCCAGAGCCACATCCAGCCTGGCCTTGAATGCCTCCAGGGATGGGGCATCCACAGCCTCCTTGGGCAACCTGTTCCAGTGCTTCACCACCCTCTGTGTGGAAAAACTTCCTCCTAATATCCAACCTAAATCTCCCCTGTCTTTGTTTGAAACTATTGCCCCTTGTCCTGTCACTATCAATTCATGTAAACAGTCATTCCCCCTTCTGTTTATATGCTCCTTTCAAGTACTGGAAGGCCACAATGATGTCTCCTCATTTCAGTGGCTTTGTTGCTCTTCTCTACACACACTCAAGTGACTCAGTATTTTTCTTGTAGTCAGGGATCCAGAACTGAACACGACACTAGATATGCAGTCTCACTGGTGCCTTTTATAAAGAACAATCTCTCTTCAGGGTATTACACCTTTTCAGGCTCTGAAGAGAGATACCTTTGAATCCCAGATTAATTGAGCTTCAACTCTATCAGAAATCCCATACCCAGAGAAGAATGTGGCCCCAGAAGAGGTTAGCCATGATGTGTACTAGTCAAGTTGATGCAAGACTTGAACTCTGCACTTTCAGCAGCAACATCTGTAGCCTTTCTTTTATAGGAATATTTGTTGGTCCCAGTTGATCCTTTGAAGATTGTAGAATGAGATGTTTCTTGATCCCATAGAGAACATCATTTAGATGGTCCTAGGGCTGTATGTTTTTTTCTGTCCTATTGTTCTTCCCGGAACTTCTGTCATAAACAAACAATTGGAAAACTGGAAAAATTAAGAGTCAGGACTATTTCTGAGGGCGGATGGGTCAGGTGACCTGTGTAGAGGAAATTAATTGAATATGGGGTGGATAATAGCATGCTCCTATTAAAAAAAAAGGTCTCTGACTTAGTAAGTTTAGAGCTCTGAGATGGCTGTTACGAGCTGTAGTTTTCTACTGTTCTAGTGTTTTCTACTAGAGATATTGCATAGATATGCCTCCTCCATCCCACTGAAAAAAAAATACAAATACTTATTTTTCTACATCTGACAGCATAGCTGCTGTCATACTCTGTGAGCTCTGTTTTTCCCATCTTTGAATAAATTGCAATGTGAAAATCCCCACTGAGGAACAGGGCACTTGTCCATATAGTAATTCTCTTTCATGGCAGCCTTAAAAGGCCTCAGGAGATACTACCCAGGTGCATGACTTCCTTTACCTGATGATAAAATACTTTAATGTCACTCATTACTTGAAATCAATCCCAAGATCACGAGTATGTGTTAAAATATATATTCTGCCCCAAGCAGGTTAAAAAAAAAAAAAAAAAAAAAAAAAAAGTCACCATACTGCTAGGGTTTTTTTTTTAGATTCTCTATCCAAATCTTGCTTCTAACTTGCATATTTTTTTCCTCAACAGTACCAGTGGTGTCTCACAGCAGAGGCTAAGCAGTATTTCACACCAAAGTGACTCTGAAGTTACTAAATATGTGTTCTCATAATTTCACAGTCTGCTGTTTCTGCTGCTTAATGGAAATATGCCATGAAAAAAAAGACACTGAAGTAATATAGCATATTCTTCATCCATTAGAAACAGAAAATACATTCAGGAAAATTGAATATGTGCAACTCAACTTTTTGACAGAGTCTAATAAAAAAGAAAAAAAAAAATCCTAGTGCAGAAGAAAAGAAAAAAAAAAAGAAACAAAGGAACACCTAATTTTTAGGAATATCTGTAGACATCTAAGTGAATGTGACTTCTATGGAAAATCTTTAGGTCTAGAAGAGTGTTGGTGCCATTCAACATTGAAAAAAAACTGCCTTTGTGTAAAATTGGTAAATGGTACTGACTTTATCCTAGAAATTTCCTACCATCAAAGTGAGAACTGGATGGTAATACAGTTTCTCTAATGGTAATAGAGAAACAAATTGTATCTGAAATTCTATCATAAGATATTAAAATTTGAGATACAGAAAAGCTGGTAATGCTGTAAGGAACCGATATTACTGGATGTAGTTGCTATCATTTCTTTCTAAGCAGTCATTAACCAATTTGCAGTCATATTGATTTAGATTTGGTTCTGATGGATTATGAAGATATCTTATAATATCTACTTACTAGAAATTATCAGAAATAGCCTTTTATCATGTTTTTCATTTGATTCAATGGATATTGGGGGAGTTCTTTACTATGAGAGCGGCGAGGTGTTGGAACAGGCTGGCCAGAGAGGTTGTGGATGCCCCACCCTTGGAGGTGTTCAAGGCCAGATTGGATGGAGTACTGGGCAGCCTGGTCTAGTATTAATTATGAAGATTGATGACCCCGCCTATGGCACGGGAATTGGAGTTTGATGATTCTTGAGGTCCCTTCTAACCTAAGCCATTCTATGATTCAATTTGAGTTTAAACCAGTAAATATATAACTGGTACTTAGGTACAAACAAATTCAGAAGTTAACTGTTGAAAATCCTTGGATGAGAGAAATTTTTGACTGAGGTGCTGCTGCTGATATTTATTAATGCTGATATTTATTAACTTAAATATTATTAAATATATTTTAATATTATTAACTATCATTTGAACAGTAATGCTGATATTTATTAATTTAAATAAATTTAGATGGATTTAAATAGATACTTTGCTCTTTTAGGCAGATTTTTAGGTTTTTTTTTAATTATTAATTGTTATGTGTGGTGAATAATGTGACCATATTACTTATTATCTTGATATTTTAGATTACTCATTTGAGTTGTGTATCAATAAAGCCACTCTGTATTTCTAGCAGCTGCACAGACATGCCACACTGGTATTTTGGCTGACACCAGAGGAGTGCAATTTGTTTGAGCACTTGTTAACACAGTCCAGAAAGGTAAATTTTCAAGTATGGTCGTTTAAAAAGAAGAAATTTTCTTGATTTATGCGAATTTCCCACAAAGTTACCCCAATATAATAGCTTCTTTAAATAGCTTCTTTAATTCTTGAACAGTGATTAGTGAATGGTTTATACCTGTGAAATTCAAGACCCAAGTTTAGATGCCAAGAATAAATGATGGCTAAAAATCTTGTTAGACAAAAAGAAGTAAACATCTTTTCTAGGTTAGTGATGATGTTATAACAACTGACTGTATGTTGGCAGTTTAGGGATTGTGATTTTAATCCAGATTTCTTAGGAGGTGTTGTCTTTTTATTATCAACAGTTTTTTGCTCTCTAGGAAAGGGAGGACACAATATGTCAAGAATTGAAAATCCCTCTGGGAATCTTTGAAGTGCTGTTTCTTTTGCAGATTTAACAGCGTCCCATGTGTTGTAGGCTTTCTCTTGAGTTGCTTTCCTTTTGTCTGTTGTGCTGTCAGAACTACTGGCTCAACTTGTGTTATTTCAGGTTTTAATAATGATACAGAATCCAGCCTTTTTTTTTTTTTAATTTTATTTTATTTTGTTTTATTTTTTATCTTCCCTTGCTTGCATATAAAGCTAGAAACTTCTTATGTTTCATCTACATGGCTGTCTTGATTAGATAATCATCTCCACAGGGTCAGGAATAAATTTACACAAGCAGATTTTTAGCCATTGCTATCTTATTTGTTTACATTTTCTTACCACTGCAAACAGTTTAGCTCTGATAAATCATCAACAGTATATTTGATTGGATGTTTTTATGTGTCTTAATATGATTTTACAACAAACTACTTCTACTATTTACTGCTATGTAATCAGGTAATCTGATTCTAAGATTTTAATCAAGTAATATTTCAGCTATTTCCATGCCAAGTTTCGGAGTGCTGATCTGTAATATAGTAATGCCAAGAAGCAATCTGATTCTTCAGCATTTTCAAAATATCCTTTAAATGCTTTTAACAGCATTTCACACAAAACCATTAGGGAATGAATAACAGAAACCAAATGCAATGGTTTTACAATCGTACTTCTTTCAAAAGGATTTAAACTTGTCATAGTTTACCTGTAGGTTGTACTGCTACTGCAGTGATTATGTCACATCTCAGAACTTTAGGTGCATATTGGGTTTACACATTTAGTAATTGTATTTTTTGATGATGTTACTTATGGAGAACTTTGTGATGCAGTTAAAAAAATAAGTTTGTATTACTATGCCCATTATTTCAAATTTTTCCATATGAAGCCAGGAGGGCAGTGATGAGCTACATTTGCTTGCTTTTCAACTATTCTATAGGCAGTGTCTCTTCTCTCTCTTCTTTTACAACACTGGATGCTGATTTTTTACTTTAACCCTTATGGACTAGAAGGACTCTTCCATCTTACAGTGCACAGCGTACACTTACTGAAAGAGACACAGCCAGTTTTATGTCATTTTACTACTTCTGAGTTAGTTGTCTAGTTGCCTGACCCTTTGGAGTCAGTAAAGAAAAATAAAATGTCCAGGGCATTATTCATCCAACCTATTGTAGATGGCTACTCCAGGAGGTGAGGTGAATCATGTTCAAGAGAAGGATTATGCTCTCCACTGGCTGTAAAGGGAACTTAAATAAATAACTTGTAATAATATGTTTATGCTCTGGGTTACAGAATTTGGTCTGATGAATTTTGGGCTTAGTCCTCTGCGTGATTTTAGGCACAAAATAAGAGAGTTTTTTTTTTTTTGGGGGGGGGGGGGGGGAGGGGGGGAGGGGAAAGGGGAGGAGTTCAATTTCTGTGTTTTTTTTTTTTTAATTTCTGTTTTTAATTTTAATTTTTGTTTTTTATTTTATTTTTAAGAATGGCAAATAATTACTTCAAAGTAGATTTACTGCAAGTTGACATTAATTCAGAAATATCAACCTAATAATACAGTAATGGATTTACTTCCTACAACACCTATGAGGTATCATTCTCAGATTAATTTATTATAGCTTCAAATGTCACATTGTCTTGTTCAAGACAACATCTTCTGCTTTGTGATCAAGATACTGTCCCAGTTTCTCTATTCAGTTTACTCTAAAGATTGCCATAAAAAAAATTCTAGTTTCTGGTGATGCAGAGTTGCTCCCAATGAACAAATTATATCTGTTCAATTTCTCTATGCATATACTTTTCTATTTAAAAATATTCCTTTGATAAAGGTTTTGCTTCTTGCGGACATAGAAGTTTCATCATGAGGCTTTCACATTTGTTTCTTCTAGATGTTAACTCCTTTTGGCTGCATCTTTCACACTCACCATTGCTGGCATTTTGCAGTTTTCCTTGGTTTTAAACCGTGTTGTTTCTGTTCTCCTAAGAGTATTGAGAACTTGGAGTTTATTTCCTCTGGAAAAAAATAAAAAACCTTCATTCTGATGTGGTTATGTTTTTTCATAGAGCAAAATCAAATGTGTAATTGAAATCAAAGGTCACAATCTCTCACACTCTATAGATACACATTTTTCTGTATCTGTTTTTTTTTGTTTGTTTGTTTTGTTTTGTTTTTTTGGTTGGTTGGTTGGTTGGTTTTTAATGTAATTTTGACATAGAATTTAGAGTTGATTCATCTGTGGAGAATTTTCACTGTAACTTTTCTGCCAAGTGTGTACTTTTCCCTGTAATAGTTGCACTTTTCCGTCTCTCAGTTGTATATATTTGAAGTAATTTATGGATAAGATCAACAGCATGGGATTTTTGATGATAATTCATAACAGTTACAGTAGGACAAATAGTATTTGCTGTATTTTTTTTTTTGTCTGAATAATCTATAGATATATTTTATACTAGCACTTTAAAACTTGTACTCAAGTTTTATTATTTATCTTCTGCCTTCAACATAGCACTACTTTCTTTCTCAGAAATCACTCTTTTATAAGAATGAATGAATTCTCATAAGACCATTTCTGACCCTGATGATGAGTCTGAGGTATTTTTACATCAGTGTAAAATCTTACAGAAATAATCCAGAACCCTAAGTCTAGGAAAGACAATTATTATAACTAATACATTTTCAGAATTTTCTCTCAGATTTCATTAAAAAGATTGTCTTACCATTTAAGTGAAGCATTAGAAGGATAAAGTATATTTTATTTGTTACAAAACACAGTTGTTTGGAGAGAACAAATATTCCCTGGCGATGATAGTATAACACTTTGTGCATTGCTGACAGAGAAGTGTTGTTTTGAATTGTGAGAAATAGTCTGAAACTATAGGAGTTTGTTCTACAAGACTATCTTGCTGAGTCATCTTTTTCTTCTGTTTGACAAAGAGATCCAAGTGATGGCAAAAAAAAAAAAAAAAAAAGACACTTCCTATGAAGAGAAAGGTAAAAATATTTATTAATTACTCAGAAACATTCATTTAGCTACCAGAGTGTGAAGTGGTGAAGTGAGGCATTTGAAATTCAGCACAGGTTGACAGTGATTTGAACTGGCAGTCTAACAGAAAGGTCAGATCTAATTCCTATGCCATCTGAAAATTTCAGTCTTTCCTTTAAATATCATTTGAACATCTACCTTTTAAATATCAGAACAATTAAATGATCAGAGAAGATCACTATCAGAGATTATCATTATCTTTAAATAAAAAAGTTTTTCTCCTGAAACATCTGTCATACATTAAGTAGATGTTGCTAAATTCAGCTTAGAAAGCAAGAAGACTTGTTGGTTTGTGCAACATAGGAGTACAAACTAGATGACCATGTTGACCCTTCTCATTACTGACAGATGTGAATCTTCTTCTGCGTAGAGCAGCATACCAGTAGTATGATGACAGAATTAGATTGCATGCAACATCACTGATAGCGTTTAAAAAAATATACTTAAAGATTTAATTTAAAATAAAACCAAACTTTTCTAAGGTACATATGTTTGTTTTGTTTTGTTTTGTTTTTAAAGGAAGAATTTTTTTACTTCGAGAGTGATGGAGAAGAGGAACAGGCTGTGAAGTCTCTTTTTCTGAAGATATTTGAGGCCCTTCAGGATGCCTACCTGTGTGACCTGCTGTAGGGAACCTGCTATAGTAGTTGGACTCAGTGATTTCTTGAAGTCCCTTCCAACCCCTCTAATTCTGTGATTCTGCGATTACCTAAAAGTTATTTATTGACTTAGGACTTAAGGACAGAAATTGTCAGCTCCAGGAGGGAACTGGATTAAAGTAAGATTTTGAATGTGAAAAATATGAAATTTCTCTCTGCATGGGAGCTATACCAATTTAGTAGCTGCTTCTTATTAACCATAGCAAACAGAAATAATAGCTTTAAACCTGTATAAAATAGGTTATATATTTACCATATCAGGAAGATCTGTCATATCAGAAAAGTCAGTTAGGATCTGCAAACCAGCATTTCTTCATTATTAAGCTTCTGCCTACTGATAACTTTACAGATAATCCCATCCTAATTGTAGATAAACTCAATGTTTACTCCTCTTTTCTTCAGCCTTTCAAAGGTATTATAGTTAATCTTATCAGAGTAGAAAACATTATTTCACTGTTTATGATAGGTGCAGTGTGCTGGGACCTTACATTAAAAAATAAGCTTGCAATGTTGATAGAGACTTACAAATGTAGATGCCTTATACAAAAAAAAAAAAAAAGAAAAAAAAAAGAAAGAAAAAAAAAGAAAAAAAGAAAAGAAAAAGATCAGAATTGGGTTCTAAAGTAGTTAGGCCCTTCTGGAAATCCCCATTAAGTGTCTTTGGGACATTAATGCTCTTACAATAGAAATATGAAATAAAATAGTAGAAGTACTATTATTATAAGCTTATGTATATTTTTATCTTTTATATTTATCCATTTGTTTATACTTTTAAGTGTTAATGGCATTATTACTTGAACTTTGGATGCCTCAAATTTACTTGTAAGTATATAAAGAATCTAACAGATTACAATTATTTTGTTTTTGAGGCTGAATGTTTTTCAATTAAAAAAAAAAAAATTACCCGGCAAACATTTGAGCAAAACTTTGAGCATATGTAATCTGCAATGGAACATATAGGTTAGCCTGAACCCGTGTAAAATACAATGTCTCTAAAACTTCCCTGCTTATGTTAAGGTAATTCTATATTTTTGTGCTTATTGCTCCAGTGAACTATGTGATTTTATCCTCAAAGGAATAGAAAGGAAAGCCCAAAATTTTATGAAGGCCAGAGCTAGAACAACTGATATCAGTGCACTACTATTATGTATATTGGCTTAAGTCTCTGCAGGTACAGGAGAAAGCAGTGAAGAGACAGTTTGGTCTTACATGTTGCTTTTTGTCTTGGTTTGTATTCTTCATGATATCAATAAATAATTGTGATGAAAAGGATGTGTTGAATAAAAACTTGGAGTTGAGAGGACAATTATTTTCTCATTTACTGTTTTGATTATAACACAGACAAGGTGTTTTGTTTTTGTGCTTATTGGGAATAATACCGTTTTCTTTCTTAGGGACTGTTTTTCATTGCACTAAAACAAGCATAAGCATTTTGGCTGTAGGTTATTTTTTGTCACAAAACTTCAGTGTTATGAGAGAACCTGGCAGTAAATAAGAGCAGTGCAAATTAATCTGAGATGTATTCTGTACTTCTTTTCATCCAGCAATCTGAACCCTAGGCAAACAGATGGCCAAGGATTTCTCTGAAAGATTAAGTGCTTCAGTATGAGCATTTCTGAGGATGTAATTTAACATGCTACTTAAAGCCTGTTTTTTTCTTTCTTTTTTTTTTTTCTTTCTGTGTGTTAATAACAAAGGATAAAGGAACAAAAGCCAACATGCACTGTTCTACTAAGGCATAGCATTAATGTTTAATTCACAAAGTATTTATTATATTATTATATTATATTTATATTATATTATATTTATATTATATTTATATTATATTATATAATATTATATTATATATTATATATTATATATATTATATATATTATATATATATTATATATTATATATTATATTATATTTATATTATATTATATTTATTATAACTTGACATTAAGTTTACCTAGTTATAGTGAATAGCACTCATTATAGTTCCTCTTAGTATACTTTATCTATAAAAAGATATAACGGAATATTATGATTCCTCAATTTTTAATACAACCAAATGTATTTATATGGGCTATAAAAGCCTCAGTGGTAGCACTATGATTTTGATAGATTGTGCTCTCCATGGCTTCTTGCCAGCTGATCAAAGTTGGTGATTCAAGTAATAATGTAAACTCTTGAATACAGTGATTTTGTACTTTTTCCAATAAGATTACAGGTACAGATGTGCCAGGACTTGCCTGCTCTCAGATGTAATATAAACAGTGTGGTGCTTCCTCCTAAAACACAGACAGAAGGAGAGTCTGGAGGCTGTTTGTTTCTGTGAAAAAGTGTACAGGTTTGCATATTGCCATCCCTTTTATAGAGATTAGATTTGAATAATGATGTGTTATTTTGCTTTGATACTGTAAAAGGCTCTACTATGATTGACTTACTCTTAATTTAACTGAGTCTGCTTACACTAAAAATTATTTGATTTGCACTGTTGATTTTATTAGAAAAAATTATGTGGTTAAGTATCTAAAATGGGTATGATTTAACATCTTTGTAGCTGTTCCTTACCCTGGTGCAACTTGAAGCCATTTCCCAAGTGAGAAGAGACCAACCCTGCTCTCACTGTAAGCACCTTTCAGGTACTGGAAGAGAGCAATGAGGTCTCCTCTCAGCCTCCTTTTCCCCAGACTGAACAACCCCAGATCCTTCAGTCTCTCCTCGTATGGCATATTCTCCGAGCCCTTCACAAGACTTGTTGCCCTTCTTTGGACCTGCTCCAGCACCTCAATGTCCTTTCCATACTGAAGTGCCCAAATCTGAACACAGTACTCGAGGTGAGGCCTCACCGATGCCAAGTACAGGGGCGGGATTACTTCCCTAGTCCTGCTCACCACACCATTCCTGATACAAGCCAGGATGCCATTGACGTTCTTGGCCACCTGGGCACACTGCTGGCTCATATTCAGCTGACTGTCCATCAATACACCAAGGTCCCTTTCCATCAGGCAGCTTTCCAGCCACTCCTCCCCAAGCCTATAGGGTTGCCTGGGGTTGTTGTGACCAAAAAGCAGGACCTGACACTTGGCCCCATTGAAACTCATACAGTTTGCCTTGGCCCATTTATCCAGTCTATTCAGGTCTCTCTGTAGTGCCCTTCTCCCCTCAGGCAGATCAAAACTCTTTCCCAGCTTGCGTTGTCTGCAAACTTACTGAGGGTGCACTTGTCCCCCTTGCCAAGATCGTTGATAAAAATGTTAAAGATGTTAAATAGAAGCAGAAGACCCCAAGAAGGCCTTCTCAAAGCCTTCTCCAACTTGTTCTATAAAACAATCCCTCTTTCATCCTTTCTTTGTACAAGAAGTGCTTCAATTCTCTGATTTTCATGGCTCTTCTCTGGACCTGCTCTAGCAGCTCCACATCCTTCTTTTGCTGGGTAGCCCAGACCTGCGTATACTCCAGGTACGTCCTCACAAGAGCAGAGTCAGAGAAGATAATCACCCCTAGCTATGCTTCTTTTGATGTGGCTCAGGATATGATTGGCTTAACACATTGTGATGGCACACTGCCAGTTAACATCCAGTTTTTCACCCATCAGTAATACTTCTCTGCAGGGCTGCTTTCAAGCAATTATTCACCTAGTCTGTGTTGATATGGAGTATGACTAAACCCAAGTTGTACTTGGCCTTGTTGAACTTCTTGAGGTTCACATAGACCCACTCCTCAAGCTTGCCAAGATCCCTCTGGATTGCATCTCAGTGTCAGCTGCATCACTGAGCTTCGTGTCATTAACTGACTTGTTGAGAATGTACTGAATCCCACTATCTGTGTCACCTGTTAAGATACTGAATACTACTGGTCCCAGCACCTTTGAGGCAGCATGTTTGCCTGGTACATTGATTAATTTTTTGTCTTGCCTTCTCTAAAATATTTATTCAGTTCTTAAGACTGTACTACTTAACCAGAGCCATTTACTTAGGCTGTTCCTGGGAACTGGAGTTAGTGAGAAAACACTCATAGACTAATTTTCCCCAGCTAGTGTTTTCAATTCCAACAACAAACTTCCAACAGTACTATTATTACTATGATTTTTTTAGTTTTAAAACAGTAAGTGGAATGTAAAAGCAACAGACAAAATACTGCTGCATTTCTACAGTAAAAGATGTGATAGATGACTGTTTCTTGCTCAACAGATTCATATTGTGAGAAGCGCTGATTTCGTAGGAGCAAGAGACAAAAATAATTTGTAGATAACAGACCAAGAATCACTGCTATCTCAAGATTTTTTTCTTCTAGAGACGAGTTGTGCTGCCAAAGAGAATATAAAATAATGGAAATGCAGCCCTTTGAATTTTAGAGTCTTTTTGATTTGGTTTTCGGTGGTGAAATCTTTTTTTCACTAATATTTTCTTGTAACAGAATGATGTACATTCCTAGTAATAGGCAGTATTCTTGTTGGGTCAACTGAGTTTCTGATATCTTGAAGGGTTACTTCAAATCAGTGAAGAAATTTTTGAAATGTTCATATTTCAACATTGCTTTGAATATTTTTGTATTTTCTTTATATAGTATGTGCAAGGGGATAGCTTTAATCGAATGTATGAATTTTGATAACTAAGACCCAACCACAGCAGATGGAAAGTGTATTGTTCATTTCTTCTTTCTCACTGTTTTATATAACAGAAAATTGTTCTGTACCTCTCCAGTTTCTTCTCTTTTTTGTTTCTCCCAAGACTTACTTCCACCTAATGTATTTGCTGTATTTCTGATATTCTGTTTTTTGAACTCTGCTGAGCAGTAGGTAGTGTCCGGAAGGTGTCCCACTCAAGGATAAGCAGTAAAATTAGAAACTGGAAGGAATACTTTATGGCCTGTTCTCCTCTTTTATGTGGTGCTTAACATAGATGTTTGACATAATATGACAGCATTGTTGATGTGTGCAACCTGCGATATGTTATAGCCTCAAATCTTGCTGTGCTGCCTGCATGGCCACTTTTCACCCTGTGTTTAACTGAACATTCCTGCTCAAGCAAAAACTGATTTTTTTAATGTACAGAATCACATGGGTACAAAACCATTTCCCTAAATTTACAGCGTAGTAAGGTTAGGCTTTGGTACTGTCCTCCATTATATTTATAGCCTCCTCTAGCTTCTTGCTGTTGAAATTGTAATAAAAAATAACAAGATTTGCCCATTATCCCATGACAAAACCCTGTGCAATATAACTTGACATGTTTTTCATTATTTGCCAGTAAATTACAGATAAATGTTCTGTAGGCTTGTCTATCTATCTCGTGTTGCATTCACCCTGCAGCATTTTTATTCACAATGCTTTCCTTCCTACTTTATGAACTTCAATGAAGTCAGGCTAAAACACCTACTTCTCTCCAGCGTCAAGGCCTACTACTTCTCTAGAAGGCAATTACACCAGTCTGATACTCTTGTTTTTGCCAGGTTAATCTTGCCTGCTATTTCTCTTTAATTGTTATAATTATTATATGATTATTAGTACATTGACTATCACTCCAGTGTTTTTCTAGTTGGTAAAAAAAGTTTCATTTAAAGCATATAATAAATAGTCTGAACGGCAGAAGAGTTACAGAACAAATTTGACTGTAGACAAATTCAAAGGCGCTCAAGCGCTCTGACTGTTCAGCCAACTTAATTTTTCTAAGTCGACAGGTTAAACATGAGGCATTTGAATGTGAAAAAGATTTTCCTCAGAGAGTCATCAGCGCCAAAGCCAAATAATGGATTTGAACTTGGATTTATTTATATCAAAACTTAAGCAGAACCTTTACTGAAGTGAAAGCATATGAAAATGCGGTCTAGATTGTCATTATCAGACATCACAGAACTCCCTTCAACCAGAGACAACTGCGGAATGGTCCTACTGCAAATAACTGAATAAGTCTCACAGATTTTTTTTTAAATTTATTCATGGCTTTTCTGTTTTTATTTTTTTAATGAACTTTTTCACTATTTTGTTTTTACTAAGTACATATTCTCCATCACATTTACAGGTGATATTTTTCTTGTTTTGGGGAAGGATTAAGAGACCTTGGAGGAGTGGGAGAATCTGTAGACAAAATGTTGCTTCGATCTGATAAGCATGTCTTCCTGAATGCTCATGTTACTTGTAGCTTGTAAGAATTCAGCTGAAAACATAGCTTCCTTCTTAAATTGTTGTAGTTCTTTATATTGTGATTGTCCCCCCTCCCGTCCTCCCTTGTACTCTAAGTATGCTAAGTATACACAATGCATTCAAGTTTGCCTCTAAGCCATTATATTGTTAGTTTCCATGCTACAGTGTTTTGACAGTTCGGTGAAAATATCTTACTAAGGTAATTCTTCAGGCATCTGTTATCTGCCTTAACTTTCATCCTTTTGGAAAAATGAAGTTATCATCAGCTTGGCAAAACTATAAGATACTGTGTTCCCAAAAATGAATGTGGCATCACCATTAATTTTGCTTTTTTAATTTTTTTTTTATGTCTGATAACTCCATTCCCTCTTCCTTATCACAGTCCATAATGAATGTATTTACAGCTTCTTTTCCATAAACAAAGAAATGTATATCAGTTCGATTGGTGGATAAATGGGATGAAGGTTCTTAAATTCATGCCAGATGCTTCAGTGACTCACTACCAAATGGTGAAATGTATGAGAGCTTAACAAGATACACATTCTTCCTGCTGGAAATGCCTTTTCTCAAAGGCTTTTTTTTTTTTTTTTTTTTTTTTTTAAAGAGCCATCCTAGTTCTTAATACATCAGCACACAGAATCAACAATAGCAATGTAGGCAGCTTACAAAACAGAGCAATTTGCTTCTACTAGCTGCATCAGTATAGTAATTTTATAGCAGCAAATTATAGGGAAATTTAAATAAAATGTTTCTAAGAAAGTCTTGGGTAGTAAACTGCTCTTAATATGCTTTTTTATGGTGTTTTTTAAACTGTACAAGCAAAGTGTTAGGTGGAACTAGAATGATCTTCAATTTTTGTTTTTTACTTCTTGATCAAGAACAAAATTAGTTGTCATTTGGAAAACTGAATGAATATAAAAGGAGTAAAATAACTAATGAACCTAAATGCAATTCAATCTTTTCTTGCTTTGATATTGCATTGTGGTCAGTGCCTCAACCCCATATCTGTTGTCTCTTCTTACTCATTTAGTCTTTCTAAGCCCTTTTTCATAAGAGTGTTACTGATTTCATGCAAATTAATTTATTAAATACAATATTTTAAATGCATTTTCGTGTATTAATTAATTAATTAAATGTATTTTATGTATTTTCATTTCATCTGCTTTTCCCAGTGATATCTCAAACACAGTTATATTCTAAATGAAGTCATATCCCCAGGCACAACAGTGAATATTGCATTGAAAATTCTTTTCATTGTCCAGTATACTGGTTGTGTAAAGTTTTAGTGTCCTTTAGGACACTTGGATACAAGCACAAAGTTGTCTTGTGTTTGAACTCAGGTGTTGAGTTGCAAACTATTTTTATTTCTGTAGACTTTCCTTTCTAGTACTTGACGGTATTCACAACTGAACTCTGAAACAAAAATTCTGACTAGCTGAGAACATAAAGATTTTCTTTATGCTAGGTAACAAATTGAAAAGATGTAATTTCCTCCTTATTATGTAGATAACCACTTATGTTACTATGTATTTTACATTAAAAAATTAATTTTAAAAGAAAGTGGAATGGGTGGACTCCTATTTCTAAGTAGTGTCACTTTTTGTCTGTCAGTCGCTACCACAATGCTGTGTTGTTTAGACCAAAAACACTATGAGGAACTGTGCATTACACAAAATGGAAGTTTTCCTTCCATTGATTTTTTTTTCTCTTTTCTTTCTAAAATTTAATTTTAATTGTAATCCGCTGAATTAACAGCATGATCTAAAAGTCATTAAAATAGAATAGATATCCATTCATTTAACAAGTTTTTAGAACAAGCATTTCAATAGCTTTTAATACTTATCTCTCTAACTTGATGAGTACTATCATTGTTATACAGATGATTCTGTCAAGTCGTGGGAAGGTTAAATACTGATTCCAAAATCATGAAATGAGGAGATTGCAAAAACAGAAATACAGCTCATAATAGATGAACACAAGAGAAATTCATTTTTAAGTGCATAGTACTCAAAAACTACACCTATATAGCCATACAATACATATTTTCCAACCGCTGTCTTCAGGAATTTGTGGGGAAAATCCAGATTCTTTGTAAAATATATTGGTTTAACAAACCAAAACATAATATTTAATTTTGCCATCCACATAGGTGCCCAAGCAAGTACATTTGACTTCTCTTTGGCAGCAAATGAATTCTGTACAGATGAACTTTCAAAAGCAGGTTAAGAAGGTTCCAAGGATTTCAGACCAAAGCATAAATCAATATGCTTAGTGTATTTTAACTAAAATACTGCCACCAATTTACATTCAGAGTCTCTTTGTCAGAGCCTTGACAAGAAGCAGTAAAGCAAATTTATTGCCAAAGACTTGTCTGGACCAGAATGAGATGGCAGAAATTCTCCAATCAGTTTTCCCACATCTTCACCATCTCCATTTAGTACAGAGTATTCAAGTTAGAATAATGAATTTTAAAAAGATATATTCTCACTATTGTATTATGTTATACTTTCAATATTAGTTCAGGTTTTCAAGACAGACAAGAAGAGTTTGTATAACAGCAATCCAGTGTTTAAAAATCTGAAGTCTTGTCTGAAAGCTGAACAGAATTTCTAAAATGCACCTATGATTAAATGCTGTATTCCTTTCACCACCAATAAGTGTTTGCCTTTTTTCTTCAGTTTATACCACAAAATAAAGAGATTCGGAGAAAATAAGAGGACTTACTTAGTTTGGTTTTTTTTTCAGAGTATCGTTTGGCAGAGAGGTAAAGGATTTGGTAATAGAGGTTGCTGTGTCTTATTTGTTTAACTCATCATTAGCTAGTATTGGCAATCAAATTGAATGTGTCTATTACCACATTATTAGTAGACGTACCATATTATTACGTATTTTTCTTGTGATCTCTCCAAAAGCTTGAATCCATACTTTGTTTTCGCTGAACAAACTAACAGACTCAGCTTTACCCACAGATTCAAAGTGGATCAAAGTGAATGGAGCCTTACATTTAGCTCAGTTCAGAACAGGAATGCTTGCTATATCGGGGAGATCAGAGTAAGAGGATGTGCTGTTTTTAAAAAATTACTCTCATTGTTTTTGAGTTTTGTTTTTCTAATCTAATTACCATATTGTTATTCCTTATTATCCTGGAGCATCCAGTTGTAAATTCTATATTTAAAAAAAAAATTTAATCCATTTGTTCCCCCTCAGGATTTCTTATATCCTTATTTCTCTCTCTCTTTTTTTAAAAAATCTTCATTCACTATCATTACTCACTGCCACAGTCAGTCACACTTCTGCATCAGAATTTACTACCAGAATTACAGCTAACACTCCCTGAAAATGAATGGGATATGTCCCTTCAGATTAAGCGGCCTTATTTTCTTTTTCTTTTTTTTTTTTGTCTTTATGTAAATTCTGAAAGCAGTTGTTTTGTAACCCCAAGGCACATACAAGATACATATATTATTTTTTGATTACTGTAATGTATTTCAATCACGCAAAATCTGCGTTAACTTTAAAATACCAGAAAAGATCTGATCTGTCAGAATTTTTAAAATATTCATCAATAACGTACTGTACATATAAATAAGCAGAACAGGCCTTTTTGAAGCATACCCTGTGGTCCTGGAGCTCACCTTGTTCTAAGCCTCTACTTAGTTTGCAAGACTTGCTTTGTAGGGCTAAGAAATACACTGTGGTAAAAGAACTGGCCCATAGTGCTACTTCTTCAGCTTCACTGCTATATAAATGGCAATAGAAATGTTTTGGAAGATAGAATGACAAATAAGAAATATTAATTTGCAACTCAGAAGCATTTCATTGTATTTCTGTTCCATACAGCACTCATATACTGCTGCATAGTATATAGCCCTTAATCATGAGGTTTTTTTCATTATAATTTTTAGCAATATATAATGTTTTTAACTGAAACTCTTTAACTTGATGGGCTGCATTTTCTTCTTCTTTTTATTGAAGCAGCTGTTCCAGAAGACTGGCTGTCACTGAAAATTTGAATTTGATTTTCTGCTGTTGCTCACTCTTTGATAAATCCTCAGATAATGAATAAAATACAAAGTGTTCATATTGACTTTGCAGGGGTGTCCCCAAGCAACTAAAGGTCCTGATCATTTTTCACATACTGTGTATGCCTGTTAGCTCCATTCTACCTTTTCTTACCCTTACAGTTCTTCTATATGTCTAAAAACTCAACCATTAAATTTTTCAGAGATACAGGAATTCTGCATCTATGAATGTTAAATTAATCTTGGGGCTGTATTGAAAATGTTCTCAGTCTTCATCATTATGATTCCTGCACATTGTAATTTACTATGGTGGCTGCAATCTGTAAATCATATGTAGTATTTACACTGGAAAAAACTCCTGTAAGTTTTCTGCTTCATATCTGATGGATGATTTCGATTTGCTCTACTGTCAATCATGATTGTTCTTTCATCTGCTATGACAGTCCCACACATTTTGAACTATTTGTTGTTCTACTTGACATCTGTATAGAATCATTTTGTGCTTTGCAGATTCTGATAGCTTGAACTGTGCAGTACAGCTAGGTTCCTGTAGTAATGCGTTTTGATCATGTTGGAATACCATTCTCTAGATTGTCATCTGTTGAAAATTCCATAGTGGCAGCTCTGCTCTTCAGTTTTAGCCTTTTAAGTTCTTATCATATTGTAGCCTACATTCAAAACTAGATTCCCAGATGTTATAACGTTATACTGACACTTCTTTTTCAGATATTAGGAATGCCATGTCTTCCCTATTATTCACAAATGCCTCATAGATAATTCTGGAATGTATGAATCTGAGTTTATTTTGTTGTGTTTGAAATATTATTTTCATTAAGGAAGAAACATGCCTGCTCCACACATCTTTTAGGGCTGCTTGTAAAAGGCAGTCAGAACAGGGTGCCCATGCCACATCCAGGTGGCTTTTGGAGATCCTCAAGGAGGAGACTCCACAGCTTCTGGGCAACCTATGCCAGTACTCCGTCGTTTACACCAGAAAAGCTCTTCCTGGTGTTCAGAAAGAACCTTTTGTGTTCTGGTTTGCAGTCATTACCTCTTTTCCTGACGTGTACAGCATCTGTTCTACACGTAGTACATAAAATCCCATAGAATAAGCTTAATTAATAAGAGCATATAAAATATTCATTCAGAAATACTTTTTACTAATATGAGATCAAAGTAGTTGAAGTGAGATTTGTGTAGAACTTAGGTGTCAAAGTCCAACTTCAGGATCTCTATGTTCTTCTTCTACGTTACTGTGTCCCAAAATAGCCCCAGTTTTTACACAGACCTAACATTTTGTATTTTATATAGTGCCTGCATTTCTTTCTCTAAATATATCTTGTTCGTCAGTCTTGACAGTGTTGATCAGCACTGTGCACAGCTCATGTCTCAGTCTGATCAGGATCCAGATCTAGACATCTGTTTTTCAACCAGCTAGATCTGAAAGCACTTCTCAGGGTACATCTGAATCAGTTTTTGACAGATTAGAATCCACAGGAACTGAAAAATTTGAGAAACTCCTTTGAGGAAAAGAGGATGATGCAGAGTATTTTTTTGAGAGTAGCAAACTTGCTCAGGAAGTAGAAGAGAGGATCTAATTCAGAAGAACACATATCTGCATTTCTTATCTTTTCAAAGTTTCCCTTAAACACAGGTAATAATAGAAAAGAAGTTTAGGAAGGAGCCCAAAGTACCAAAACAGTATCGGATGCAGGGATCAGACGTCAAGGGCCCCCCCCATCCAGGAAGAGTGGCATACAGGTGGTCTAAAGCATAAAAAATTGTGGAGAGAGAGGGGGAGAATACAAGCAGCACTAATTCCTGGGCTTTACACTGTGTGTCCACACACCATGGTGAAGTTTGTGAATAAAATACAAAGTTAAAGTGCTTCGTAATTTTTTTTCTTTTTTCTTTTTTTTTATGCCTTGCAGAAAAAAACTCCTAACAGGTGCACTGTGATGGTCAGTGCATTCTGCCCTGAAACCACTCTAAATAGTCTGGCAAGAGTGAGGGGCCCTGGGAAGCAGAATATCATGCATGATGAGTCCAGCAGCTGGTCATGGTACGGCTCTCTGGCTGTGCTGGTCAGGGTCAGCACTGCTCAGTAAGATCTGTCAATTGCCATCAGTTTTAACATAGAAAAATATGTGCCTCAGGTATCAAAAGTTTGGAAAACTTTGTCTGTAGTAGCCCAATTAATTATTTAGCTATTCTAAATAAAAAAAAAAAGTAAAGTAGATTGCTGTGATTCTTTTCTTGCTGTCAAAGATTGGTTCTTCTTTAAAAGCGATATCAGTTTATTTTGTGTTATTCTTGTACGCATGTCTGGACATGTAAATCTTTCAATTCCCGTATAGAAAACTCAGCCTAAGAGAACTTGTCATAACTTATGTAAAATTAAGGGTTCTTTTGGCTTTCAGTCTTTTGTTCTCTGTCTTGATTCCTAAATCAGTTGCCAAGTAATCCATAATTTGATTTAGTACCAAAACAATCAGGCACAGCTATCAGACTCCAAGGGATCCTTCAGCCCAATGGTTTCAAAGTTGAGCAGTCCTTTAAGAACATGGTTTTGCACATCAAGCCATTAGCTAAAGCATTAAATATAACACATCAAACATTATCATTCACTATAATTAAAGCTATTTTTAATGAGAACAGCTCTGGCAATTGCCCATAGTTGTGACTACTTATGAGGTTAAGATCAGTAGCAATAGCCGCATTCCTTGTGCTCCAATGTATCTAATGTCTGTTTCATCACATAGATTAAAAGTACCGAAAACAAAGTCTGGAAACAAGACACAACTACTTTTATGTATGGGAGGAAGAACTGCCGAAGACCAAGTAATTCATTTGGCTCTAAGTTACAGAAGTTTTATGTTTTCTGGGAAGGTCTTATAGCGTGATGATGGGTAATAGAGAAATTATTTATTTATTTATTTTATTGCAACTAATTAGTATTTAATTTATTCAGGCAGAAAGGACATGTATGGGAACTGCATACTCCTAAGAAAATCAAGAAATAAGGCAAAGGAGTTTGGAAAAAAGGGTCTAGCTTTTCTACATCAGCCTGAGACTTTTTCAGGAATTTGCCATATCTATTAATCTCTTTAACTTGTTTTATAATCAGGAATAATTATATTTCTGTTGTCTGGAAGACTACAGACAAGACTACAGAGATTCTAAATTTAGTAGCACTTGTAAAGCCTTTGAGAGACTTTGTTGGTAAGTGTTCTAAATCATTAGTATGTACTTACTAATAATACTTCCTAGTCATATTAATTCAATATTTCAAGAGACAGCTTGCTAATTAATTTTCTAATATTGTGTAAGTATGCTAAAATTAACAAGTACACAGTCCTAATTAGCACATATTACTTAACACTTAATTTGTGCAATACCGTGCATTGATGATTTTGTATAATATCTAATTTTAAATTTAAAAAAGATTACATAAATATGAACACACATAGGTATAATATGGAAAATAGGCAAGGAAAGCCCATTTCTACAAATCATGGAATTATAGAAACCAGGTAATGTTTCTTCAGGTCATTTCTACATGTTGCCTCTGAGGGAAAAAAAAAAACAACACCAAAACATACTTGCTGTAGTCTAAACAGTAAAGAGATTTCACCCTTCTGAAAACCTCCTGCAGTTCTCATTGAACTGTTTATTTTTCATATTGTATACATCTATCTGCTTTCTTCTTGTTTAGTCTCCTCACAGCAGCTTTGCTTTGTAGCGTTTCTGTGTTCTTGTTGTGTCCCCTTTCATTGGCTTTATTCAGCTGACTTGTAACCTCTCCTAAATAAAATCCCTCATAGCTATCCAGTAACAAATAATTAGTACCTAGAGGACCTACAGTTGTTTTTTTATGACATTATTAATTTTTGATACCTCTCTCTCCCTGTATAATGAAAAGTGCATAAGTAGCAGGAGGAGCTTCTGATACGTTATTGAGGTCCATTTCAGTTGAATCTAGTGGACGTAACACAGAGGACTAACAAACTGCTTTAATTAACATGTTCTGTGTGGTCTCTGTGCTCACCAGAGGTTGCAGGTTTAATACAATGGAAAGTAGAGAGACTGCTTTTCAGTAATATGTATTTGAAGTGTAGCAGCTCTCTTGAAAAATTCAGGACAAACAGGATTGCCATTTAATCTAGGAAGATGTGGTGAGGTTTGTAAACTGAGAGGATTCAGGAAACACGAATA
The DNA here is from genome assembly GCF_987193195.1 of Phasianus colchicus. Lineage (NCBI taxonomy): Eukaryota > Metazoa > Chordata > Aves > Galliformes > Phasianidae > Phasianus > Phasianus colchicus. Next base: position 10,408,790 of record NC_143436.1, read on the forward strand.
GAAGTGTCTGAGTTTGTGCAGCATGGCAGTACCACTCCAGGGAGAAAATCATGAAGGAGAAAGAGAAAATTGATTTGAAACAACATAACCTTCTGATGGGCACTCTCACTAAAAGAGGTAGGAAGTTCCCCTAACACTGAAGCTTTCATTGGTGAGGTTACACCCAGAGTGCTGTGTGCAGTTCTAGACCTCACAGTGAAAGAGACATGGACATTCTGGAGACAGTCCAATGAAGGACCACAAAGATGATCAAAGGAGCACTCCTAATATGAGGTGCTGAGAGAGACAGTTTAGTCTGGAGAAGAGGCTCAGAAGGATCTGAGCTCTATAAACACCTAAAGAAGAGAACAAAGCCAGGCTCTTTTCAGTGATTTCCAGTGGGAGGACAAGAGGCAACGGCCACAAATTGAATCACAGGAGGTTCCGTCTTCACAACAGGAAGCATTTCATTACTGTGGCACAAGTTGTCCAGCTAAGCTGTGGTCTCCTCCTTGGGGATCTTTAAAAGACACGTAGACATGGTCCTGTATAACTAGCTGTGGGCTGTATTTGTAGCTGAACAAGATGGACCCAGAAGTCTCCAGCAAACTTAATCGTTGTGTAATTCTGTGGAGTTTGTTTCTGAAAGAATGTGAACTTTGATAATTCTCTTGGCTTATACTGGGGATGTTAGGCATCAAGAAACTGTAAATGTCATCTAAAGCAAGACGGTGGATACTAGGACTAAATGCTAGCATGTATTCTTTCCTTTATACTTTTCTTTTGGAACTTCTCCAGTTTTGTAAGCAAGTACTTGACACAGCTTAGCTAAAATAAAATGCCTCATTTTCATTTGAAGATTAACTACTAATCTAAGTGAATTCAAATGAATAACATACCTTTATGGTTGTCTTCTCTACAAAAATAAAATAAAATAAAATAAAAAATCCAAATAAGGTCATATATGCAAATAAACTGACTCAGTGCCTAAAATTCAAGCATTTCTAAAATCTCAGATGTTGTGTACTCTATTTAACTGCAAAATCAACAAGGAGCCTGTCATCCATAGTGTGTAAAGCCTACTCCTGTACATATGAGTTGCTCTGGCAAGAAGCAGTGAAGGAATCTATGAACTGATGAGAGCTTATTTGCTTTTCAGAATAATATATTTGACTATGTTATCAGCAGATTCTATAGACTATCTAGGATAATTGAAGATTTCGTCATGAGTATAATAATATAAATATAATAAATATTATATATATAAAAGTGAGTATAATAATAATTTTCTTCATTTGTCGAATACAGATCAATGATCTGCATGTAGAACAGTTTCTCTTTGCGCATCTAAGCGTTCTTATAGATTCTTCTGAACAGTCTTCTAGAAAGCAAACAAACAAACAAACATCAGTTGTGGTCACAATTAGCAAGAACAGCCCCTTTGACTTCTGCACCATGTAATTTTGCTTATTTATGTTTTTAAATGTTACCTGTATCTTTTTTTCCAAAGTATTACACTATTTAATTAGTAATCTATTTTGACTCTGGGCCTATCTTATTAACAAAGTGAAATCCTCATAGAGAAGGAAGAGAGAAATATTTATCTGGCCATAAGACTTTCATCTTCCTGAAGAAGAGGCAAATTCATATTTAACTATGGGATTGATACACACTTATTTACATTTCCAGAGAACAGTTGGGCAAAGTGGAAGACTAGTAAACCTTCACAGGTTTGGTAATTCAGGAAAAAAGTTTCAGGAAAATAAGAAAAAAAATACACACATATATATATATATTTGGCATAAGTTTCACAAGTTCATAGAATTATAGAATGGGTTGTAAGGTATACCTCAAGGATCATCAAATTCCAACCTCTCTGCCACAGGCAGAGCTGCCAACCTCCAGAAGTTTACTTCCTTGTGAGCACTTAAGTTTACAAAAAGCAGCTTTGTTTATTTTATCCCACTCCCATTTGAGCATAATAAAACCTGCATATATCTGCCAGATAAGCCTTGTAACACATTTTCATAAAACCACTTTGCTCTAAAAATTTGTTTTCACATGCTATTAATAAAAAATATTGTTCTCTGTAAATTTGATGCAAGATTTTAGTAGAACCTTTACATATAATAATACTGCTGCGGCACACAAAAATTAAGGTTTTTTTTTAGTTAAGGTTTTCATGTCCTCTGTTACAGTTTTATCACTAGTCTCATGCTTTTCAGTGTTTATATAAAGCCTTGCCTCTTGGAAGAAATTTGTTGGATCAAATTCTTATCTTGTTCACAGAAACTGAGGTTTTAAATAAAACATTGCATGTTAGGAGATTCTTAGTACTATCAATCCTCAAGTTTTTATCTAGTCCTTTGCCCTTCAGGTTGTGGAGAAAATACCAAGTTCATCATTCTTTCATGTTCAAATCAGATCAGAAATAAAAATAGCCCTATCAATAAAATGCCATAAAATTCATGAGTTCTTTCTTTCTTTCTTTCTTTTTAAAAACAGTCTCATGATTTATTGTGCCTGGGTTGTGATTTTTTAAGTGTCTGTCTAATACAGTACTGTTAAATATAGAACTTTCATTCATTTTATTCACTTCAATTTCTAGAACATATCTGTCAAAATCTTCCTGCCATACAGAGACTTTTGTTTAGCTTGCTGACTGCTTTGCAGAAAGATGATCACTGTGCAAATTTATTTAGATAATGCTATAATTTAATTATTCTTAATGCATTTTTCCCCTTCAGAAAAAGTATGTTGTATTTGTTAAAATAATTGTCAATGCTATATGTAAAAAAAAAGACTTTTTTTCCCATGCTATGTGCTTGAAGCCTTAGGCTCAGCTTAAAATCCACATTTAACACCTGTTAAGACATTTTGGACACCAGTATTTCCTTACTGAAGCTATCTAGATCAGAAGATGGAAATACCTGTTGTGTGCTTAAAAGTGAAAATTATATAGAAATGCCAGGCTGGTAAACAGCAATAGGCTGATGAATCTTTATAGAGAGGAAAATGTGTAGCATTTAATGTCATAAATGAGGTAGCATAGTTTAGGTAGAAAAGACAGAATGCTGTTTTATTCACAGTGTGCTATCTGATCTAGAAAGTATTTGCCTTAATTGTAAAGTGCTAAATCCCAAGGAAGGAAAAATTAGAAGTTCATATTGCTGAATTCAAGTGACACATTCAGTCTAACATAATCTAGAGTAATACTCATCAAATTCATCCTCTGCATGTTAAAGAGCTTTCTAATCTCTACAACAGTTCTCTTTTTATAATATTTAATTTTGGTACTGTGTCAATTTCTAAGCTGTTAATATTGACCCGGAAATTAGGATCTGTTTTACATAGATCAGAGAGACATGCAAACACTGGAACATGTTTTCTAGAAAGGATGTTGATGTCCCATGCTTTTCACTGTTCAAGAGACATTTGGACAATGCCTTCATTCATTAACAGACTTAGCCCTGAAGTGGTCAGATATTTGGACTGTCTGATGATGATCTTTATAGGTCCCTCCATTCCATTCCAGATGTTACTTCTAATTGGTCTCATGTGCAGTCTATCCAATACACAGCTGGGGCAATTAAACAACATGAAGGTCAGAGTCCTAAATCTAGGGAGAAACAATCTCAGGCATGAGGGTATGCTAGGGGCCAAACATGTCGAGAGCCTCTGCAGAAAAGTAGCTGGAAGTACCTGGTGGTAATTTGAACATCAGCCAGGAATGTGTCCTTGCTGTAAAGAAGGCTAGTGGTATCCTGAGCTGCATTTGGTAAAATCAGCAGGTTGAGGGATATGGAATACTGTGTTCAGTTCTAGGCTCCTCAGTACAGGAGAGAAATGAGCATACTGGATAGAGTCCAGTGAAGGGCTGCAAAGATGATCAAGAGACTGGAGCATCTCACATGTGAGGAAAGGCTGAAAAGCTGGGCCTTGAGGAAAGGAGGAAAGGGGGAATCTCATCAATGTCAATAAATGTGTTGATGGAGGGTGCAAACAAACAGAGCCAGGCACTTTCCAGTGGTGCCCAGTGCCCAGAGACAGTAGGCTCTCAGCTGAAACAGAAATTGAAACAGAAAATTTTCCATCTGAACAAGAGGAAATATGTTTTTTATTGTGAGGGTAACAGAGCACTGGAACAAGTTGCTCAGAGAGGTTGTGGAATCTTCTCTACTTGGAGATATTCGAAAGTCATCTGGATACTCTAGGCAACCTGCTCTGTGTGTCTCTGCTTGAGCAAGGGTTGGATCAGGTGACTTCCAGAGGTCCCTTCCAACTTCAATCTTTGTGTGATTCTGTAAAGAACTACTTCGTGCTTTTTTTATTGACACAATATTTCCAAAATTTCTTTCTTTACCAAGTCATAACTTGGGAACTATATCCCCTTCAGTCTGAACAAGATTTGAACAAGTTTGATGAAAGTCACTCTCCTACGCCTCGGTGACTGAATGTAAATTAGACTGAACAAACAAGGAAAGGTTTTTACAGTTTTTGATTAGCTCCAATTAGTTAGCTCCAATTTTATCTGAGTAAAAATAAATATGTTGTAGATTTTTCTTTGAATTGCTGGTACTTGACCATAGCAAATGACTTTTGAAAACAGATCACTTATTAACGGAGTTAGGCATATCGTCAGAGTGTAACTTTTAGTTACTTTCTCTTAAAAAAATTACCAGTTTCTGCTGTCTTTAGTGATCCAGTGATTTATGGTCCCGGGAACAATTTTGCTGTCTTGCCAATAACTCATTCCTGCTATGTGTTTTAGGGGAATGTGTTTTAAAACATAACCTTTTAGATTAAAAGCATCAATTAAAAGAGGCAAATGTGCTATAATTACAACAGAAATATATGGATATGTCTCAGAAAAGATTAACTTAAAAGCTAATTCTGAACACTTAAATGTCAGTTTAATTATTAATGGAGAATTTACAGTTTGTCAGAGATTATGAAATGCTTTTCCTAGATAGTAGTTACTCCTGTGAAAAATGGAAGGTGGTACATTTCTTTCTACTTGATATCCTCTTGATTATGTATCTAATCTGCTCCAATGAGGATACTCTTTGAAGCTGCCTGATCAGTCTGTATGCCATTTAACATACTTCAGATGCCATGACAAACAACTATTTCTGTTCAAGCAGAAATTCATATTATGTTTACTTCTATTGCAATAGAACTATCTTTACTTGCTGGATATCCATATCAGAAACTGTGTTTGTTTATTTAAAAACAACAACAACAACAACAAAACCCATCAGCAACAAAAACAAAACTTTGAATATGCAAATAGTAGCATGTCCTACAGTTTTGTAATCTCATCTCTTCCCTGAAGAGCTAAGCAATGTAGCATTCTGTTTTAGTAGTAGATTACTGTGTTTTGTGTTTAGTATTCTTTTGAATACCTATTTCAATTGGTGTCAGTTTTTATTTTTAAGTGTCCAAAGGATAGCAAGATAGTAGCAAATCTTGAAAGAAGAGAAGAAGCATTATCTTAGCAAGATCGTAGTACCCTAGTAATATGGAGCCTATTGGAAATGATATTCTTAGTGTTCAGATCTAGCCCTTTTCCATCATAGATAACCATATTATAAAATCTCTTTCATTAAAATGATCAAATTAATTTTTAATACCTAGATTGATTTTTCTTCAATCCCACTGAAATGTTGTTCCAGAATTTCACTGTTCCCTGGCTAGAAACAGTCTTCTAATTTCCAAGTTAAACATATTAATATGTCCATTTGTTCCTGTGTCAACATTATCCTGCAGCTTCTAACCTTCCCTATTTTTTTAAGGTATTTACAAAATACTTTTGTTTTACTAGGGTAAGAAAAGCTGGATACTTTTAATGCCCACTCCTAACACAGGCTGTTAGTACTCTTGGCTGAATTTCTCATCTGTTTTTTCTCAAGATAGTTTTCCTGGAACCACAATGTCCATGTTTAATACAGTGTTCTAGATGATAATAATACTTTTAAATCGTTCACAATTATATTAAAATTTCTTTAAAAGTATCTTTTTATTTAAAAATACGAAGTCTGAAACATTTTTAGGTTGTCTTTGCTATCTTTCAGAGCTTTCACACATCAGTGGTTTCTAGTCATCTTGTGACTTATATATTTACTCATATCCTTTTCCCCTCCAGAGTTTCTGACTCCAGATTGTGGCATCAATTCCTATTGTTAAACCTTAAGTTCACGAGCTATTGAATTTCACTTCATTTCTATTATTACTATGCTCAAGGTCACACATTTTTTCCTGTATGAAAGAGCTCTTTTCTGTATGGACAATGACTCCAATTCTGTTTAATCAGAGACTCTCATTAACTCACTCCTTCACTTTGTGCCAAGGACATAAAAAAAGCATATTAAAATGATTAACCTCATGAACAATTCTAGAAAATATCTACTTGTAAACCTATTCCAGCCTTGTTCTTTTGCTCTACAATGTGCTTTTTGTGCTTTTCCAAATCTTTTACCATTTTTTTTTTCTTTTCTCTAATAGAGTATCTCAGCATTATCTAGTTTTCAAGGCAATAGCACTAGTGCAGATGGATGCTTAACTGATACCTGGACAGGTAAGATGCACACAGCTTTTTTGGAAAATGAAAATTTACATCAATATATCATGACAGACTGTTTTTTGTTTTTGTTTATTTTTTGTATATATATTAAAATGTGCAAATAAATGCTGAAGTGATAAAAAAAAATAATAGACGAAAGGTGAATTTAGAGTGTAACATTTCTTTCTTTCCTCTCAACAGTGAAATATGTGGAAAAAAGTAAGAGAGAATGCCTATGGGATTTTATTTGTGTATTGAGAGGCAGAAACTAAAACATGCAGGTAAGGTCTTACATCAGAAACCTAAAATGGCAACCAGAATATCTTTTTGAGTTTGTTTCATTTTCTCTCCTTAGTCCTATATTATGATACATCCCCCCTAGCTTAGTGAGTTAAAATCAGTAGCAGATCGGCATCTAACTTGATAATAGAAAATATACTTTCTTCCTATTGACATATTCAGGTGGCCATATACTGTAGAAGAATATGGTAAATTATAAATAAAAAGAATGTCTGCCAGGTTTCCTTTAAAAGTAGCCACCTGAATGTATCTGAAAGGAAATCTACTTTGATTCTATTTTTCAATTCCATATAAATATTCTTCTTTTCTCAGAGTGTGATGAGTCACTAGAACAGACTGCCCAGAGAAGCTGTGGATGCCCCATCCCTGGAGGTGTTCAAGACCAGGTTGGATGGGGCTCTGGGCAGCCTGGTCTCTTTGAAAGTGTCCCTGTCCATGGCAGGGAGGCTGAAACTAGATGATCTTTAATGTCCAAACCAAATCATTCTATAGTTCCATGATATTTAACCTGAGGTGCTCAACAAAAACAAATAGACAAACAAACAAAAAACCGCAACACATTTCTCAAAAAAAAAAAAAAAAAAAAAAAAAGTATTTTAGTGCTTAGACTTCAGCATTAACTTTTGCTTTGCTCTTACCATTTATGAACTTCTGTCTGCTTCAGACTTGATGCATGAAATCAGTACCACACAGCCTTTTATTCTGTAACATCGCATATATGCAAACTAGTCATGAAAGACACAGTGCAACTCAAAAAGGAAAGGCAGTGCTTTCAATTTAAAGTCAGTCATTTCAACCAGAATCACATAATTTGCTATCTTTGACTTTCGCTCAGTGAAAATCACATCAGTTTCTCTGCACAGAATCCCAAAATAGAGTTTGCATCTCTTTGTGAAGACCAGTAATATTTTTCCTTCTAGTATCTAAACCATTTAATATCCTTTTCTAACCAGGATCTCAAAAGTAAGAATAGCGTTGGATGCTGTTGAATGTCGTGTATTTTTTCTTCCTGGGAAATACCAGAGATTACAAGGAATGTTTTCCGTGTGCCATCACTATAAAACAATAAGGTGAGTATTTTAAAATAAAGGTGAACTTGCAGCTAAACAAAGTCAGTTCCAAAGATGCATAGCTGAACTAGATTACTTAAAAAACAACACAACGGCTTTTTTTTTATTTCAGCTGGAATGAAATTGTTTTCTTCAGAGTGTTTGGTATGATGCTGTATTTTTGGTTCTAGGAGAAAAAGCAGTGTTGATAACACACCAATGTTTATATTTGCTGTTAAGCAGTGTTGCACAGAGCCAAGGTCATTCTCAGCAAAGGGCCTAAGGAGCTGGGGGGAACAGAATTAGGACAGCTGACTTAAACTGGCCAAATAGATATTCCATATCATATGACATCATGTGTAAAGAGTTTTGGAGGGGATGGGAGTTCATCTGGCTCTTTCACTGGCTGGGGGGCTGGCTAGGCATTTGGTGAACAATGCTTGTGCATCACTCGTTATATACATTCATGTATATACATATTTGTCATAATTATTATCCCTTTCCTTTTTTACTATCTTAGTAAATAGTTTTATCTCAACCCATGAGTTCTAACTTTTATTTTTTTTTTTTCAATTCTCTCCCTCATCCCACTGGGAAGGTGAGAAGTGAGCAAACAACTGTATGATACTCAGCCACCTGCCAGGTTAAACCACAACACTGACAAAATGTGGGTAATGATGAAGATGAATGGAATGGAATGGAATGGAATGGAATGGAATGGAATAGAATAGAATAGAATAGAATAGAATAGAATAGAATAGAATAGAATAGAATAGAATAGAATAGAATAGAATAGAATAGAATAGTTCAGCTGGATCAGACCGTAAAAGATCATCTAGTCCAACTGACTGACCTCTCAGGGCTAACCAGAAGTTAAAGCATTTCATTGAGGACTTTATCCAAATGTTTTTTAAAAGGCTTGTGGCATCAATCACCACTCCACGAAGCCTGTTCCAGGCAGAATAAAAAAGAAGCAGAAAAATAATTGTTAGTGTGAACTTCAATAGAAAAATCCTTTATTTCTGCTCTAAATGTGCTGCTGGGTTGAATTGCACTTGTTTCTTAATGTCAGTTGCCTAGGGACACTACCTGAACTGCTGTCAGTCAGCAACTAGCTAACAAAAATCAGCAACAAATGGAAGGCAGATGAAGTCCTGTGTTTATTAAGTAATTTATTGAATGACAAGAGCTTTATTCAGATGAATTTTATTAGTGAAGCTTGAATAATTCACAACTTTGAATAGAAGGAAGGTTTGTGTATGACATGGTATGTATGATTTTCGATGCCTCCTTTTTTATGTCTTGTATTTCACTTAAGTGTCCCAATGCACAGAATAATAGATCCACCTCTTCTCCAGAGAAATTTCAGTCCCCATTTACCATATGCAGGACTTCAAGTCTGTAAGCTTACAGAAATAGTTTTAATGAAAAAATCTGCACGAACTTTCAAACACAGATGCCCTGACCTCTATTTGAAGCTGGAATTTATGTGCCCTTCCACAGAACACAGGTCAGTGAAAAAGTTATGGTAATGTTGGCTTCCTTATAAAAGGAGAACCCCAGTCACAAGGTAAATGTATCATCTCAGTAATATCTTTAGGTAATGAAAATTACAAGATCTTTTTACTGCACTGTGAAGGACAACGTAAATAATTCCAGCTGGAAGGCAGATATAAGAAAACTTTTTAATAACATTAAAAAAAATACATAGTTTCTGGTACTTCTGTAATTTATAAAATTTTCTTTCTCTCTGCACTTTACATCTGTACTGTTGGATACTAGAAGGTACTTTTGTAGGTCACTCTGAAAGTCATGTCTCTTATTTGTTTCCATGGAAACTACAACAGATATTAAGAGCACAATAAGACTATTTGATAGAGCAAATTCTCAGCTACAAAACACTCTTTTTTTCAACATGGTCACCACCATTAGCTATGCATTTTCATCAGTGATGAACAAGAGCCTGCATGTCATGCTCCCAAAAATCTGCATCAGTGGAGGTGACCCACTGTTATCGATACCGCTGCTGAAATGCATCACCCACTGCCTCACTGTGCTCACATCCACTGTTTGGTCTCCATAAACACTTAGCACGTATCAGTGAACATCAATGAGTGCAATTTCTTCCACATGGAGGAATTCAGTGACACACCTTTGCTTCATACACTCTGTGATGTCAGACATAAATTTGTCAGACTGCCTCTCAGCTGCTATCGGTCACAGAGCAAAAAAATGTAGTGGAATATTGGTGGGAAGGTCCAACCTCTACTGCCATACCACCAACATCTACCTCTGACACTTTGAGTCAACATAATAGAACAGTGGGCAATACCTTCAGAACAGCCATTATAGATACTTGTGATCTTTAAATGAAGTTTGCAATGCATGGATTAAATATGTTTTTAGAATTGCTATTTTTTTTTTTCCTCCAGATGCTCCTTGTAGACTTCATTTTGCCTTTTTTACACTTTAAGAGTATCCATTTTTTAAACTGATATTCTTACAAAAGAAGGAGTACATCAGATGTCCTTTTAGAAACTGTATTACTATAACCAGTATTTCCAGTGATTACAGTTCAGTTAGATTAAAGTTTGAAAATTATGGCAAAGTGTATGTGAAACAGGACAAGCAAACACAAGATCATACAGATACGTTGATCGTCTCAGCTCTTGTTAAATCGTACTGTTTTCTTAGCAGGAGAGTTCTAAGGAACTCGAATTCTTCCTCTTTCTGTCTTTCTTCCTTTCTTTCTTTCCTTTTCTATTTCTTTCTTTATTTCAGTTGGTCATTACTTAAGTTCTTTCATCACTGTTAAGGAACTGAACATACTGTTCTTTCAGATGACCATGCAGTCCTAGAAATAGGATGTCATTTCATGTCATTTATAACTACAAGTCAATTAATATTACTGAATTTGGGAACATTCTATCTCCATAGCTGGAAAAAGTAATATATTTTCTTCAGAACTTGCCAGATGAATCTCTGAATCATACCTAGGAATATTCAGTATATTTAAACCCAACTGGGAGGAAACAAAAGCTTTGAATTGTTCCTTCTGGTACTATAGTAGAAATGAAAGAGCTGTGCAAGGAATAGACTAAATCCTGATGGTGGTGAATCCACTAAGCAGTGGATTAATGCAAAATTCACTTTTTCAGAAGGGATAAGTGAATATGGCAGTAAGTGGTAAGTAAACTTGCCTAGATCTTTGGAAGCAAATACATAAACTGCATATATAAAAAATTTCCTCAACTAGAGGAAAGCTTTAAACAAGCTACATTACAGTACAACCTAATTATGCTTCATCTTTAAGGAAGCAAGGAGGGGTTATTTTTAAAGAGTTTGTTAGCAAGGAGTTAAACAGTTTGGAGAAATGAAAAGCATTTGCACTAAAAGCACAAGCAGTTGTCGTGGTTTGATTCTGTTTATGCCTCTGGAAATGTCTAGCAGGCTTGCAGGCAATGGAAAGAAACATGATTTATAATAGATATAAAAAAGCAAAGTTCCACCTTCAAGCTTGAGGGGAGGAAATAGGATTGTGCCTGAACATAAATGTACTTCACAATTTGTGCTTCACTTCTTCTAGTGCAGTCTCATTGGCATCAATATGTAATGGATGGTGGAAGTTACCTTTTAACTGGTTCCCGCAAATTGTGTGATCTCCTTTAGAGTTGAGGCTGCAATGCTGCTTAACAGATCCCTGTGTGCAAGGGGAAAATATTTGTTTCTTCTGTATTGAAATTATGATGTATTGCCACTGTGTAAATTATAACTGAGTATATGAGTAAGGTCCAGGGAAGCCAGACAGTAGAGCAGAGTTATGAACATGAGTTATGATCATGTTCAGATGGTGTAATTCTTGATCCAGAACTAAAGAGTCAGTAGGATCTTACCACACTGATCAGTGATTTGCAGTTGTAGACTTCTATCAGATCCAAAAGCCACCACTGATGCATCTCTTTTGAGAAGATGTCAATCCAATTAATTGTTTAGAGATTCTGTGTTTGAAATGTAAATGCTTTTAATCACCTTCATTTTGCTGGTACATGCATATTGAGACATACTATTAGAATAAAGCCACAGATGACTCTTCTAAAATAGTTATTAAACTTTTTATAATTCTGAATTATTACCAAATTGTTGGATTTTATTAGTAATATTTATCCTAATGCTTGAGACGTAGAAATAACAACTCAGAGAGATATAAATTACAATGTCTGATTTTGATAAAGTTCTTCACATTTTAGATTAATCTCCTGCATAGTGTGCTTATGTAAATTACATAGTTCCTACTCTAAACAAGTAGAAAAAAGAATAAATGCATATGAAGAGGTACTGGAAAAAAACCCTAGGTATACACAATCACAAAAATAAGATTGACTTCAATAGGGTAACAGTTTCATTCACTATGCTTTTTAGATTCAGTGGATGTTTGAGATTATATCTTGCTGAACAAAGAACAAAAAGGGAAAGTTTCTGCTTAGATTAAAAAGAAAACTTTACGAATTAAAGTGGTTGAGGTGTGAAATTCTATTTCACATGCTCTGATCATCACAATTCTGAAACATTTCAACCAGCTTTATCACTGTATGTTGGCAAGGAAATGCCACAGTTTAAACGTTACAGCTACATTGTTAGCTGAGTTATCTTTGGAAGGAATTATCAATGAATATTGATTTTTTATTTCATTTTTCTTCCCATAAGATATTTGGCGCATCATAAAAAAAATATGTTGCTCAGGAAAGAGATATTAGTGGAAAGAGATTCTTGTTTTGTTTTATATATGTAACAATAGCCTCTCCGTTACTCATAGGCCTGCAAAATAGACCGTACATCAACTTAATGCAGTTTTCTGCAGAAATAATTCTACAGTTTTATCAGAACCAATGATAAAACATAAAAGCTGATTGCAGAAGGCTCCTTCTGCACAATGACCCCCTACATGTTCTACAAATTCATGACTCACAATACACAATAAGATCACTCTAGTGTACAAGAACAGCAAGATGTCATATGGGAGAACATAGGGGAGATGAAAACGAAATCTCTGTCATCTACTGAGATTTTCTCTAGTTGAAATGTAAGGAGAGAAAAGTAAATACTGTGCCTTGTGAAGGTGAAATGATAGTTATCTTGTCTTGGAAATCACATTTTTAATATACAGAGACAGAGATGTAGCGGTTGCCTATAACCTTGTACTCTTTTCATCTGTATCCAGATTACATTATAGGAAGGTTAGGACAAATGGTGAAGGTTACGTGGACTAACATTTGCATACATAAAATTTCTGCTCATATTTCAACCAGTAACAGAAAGCATATATTCAGATGCCAGATATTTGGAAAATCTTTCTGCTTATTTTCATCACAAATATTACAGATGAAATCTATTACATTTATAACCATAAAATAAACAATCTGGTAAACCCCTTCACAGTCTCTGAATGTTCACAATAAGTAGTATGGGCTGGCTGGTTATTTTTTTTTAATTAAAAAGAATTTACAAGTGTGGGTCTGAGCCCTGCTATTCTTGTGTAAATTTCAGGGACAGAAAGCAGTTTTTTCAGTCCTATTTTTTCCCACAAGCTAATTGTAAGCAATGTAAAAGATCTTTCCATTACTCCATCAGTCTAAATTCATTGCATGAACACAGAAACCAGTTCTGAATACTAATATTTCAGATGCAAGTCTGAACTTGGCTGATTGACTTCCAATTTAAATGGAATGGAATGTAAATTTATTAACAATTGATCAAAGATTGTGGGAGTCTGGAGGGGTCCCCACCAGCTGGAAGCTTCCTAGTGTTGTATCCTTCTACAAAAAGGACATCAGAGAAGATCCAGGAGACTGCAGACCTGTTAATCTAACCTCAGACCCTGGAAAAATTATGGAGAATAATGTCCTGGGGCACTGACATGAATGAAGTCACACAGAATGCCACTCCTTCATTCTGATTCCTTTACTTCTCCTAGCCCAAACAATGTAGGGAATATGAGGATGTCATCAATTCAGAACCATTCCCCTCTGCCAGTTATTCCTCTTCATGCCTTCCACATTTATTTTTCTTTTTGCCTTTCCCTTTTTTTTTGTCTTGTCTTTGGCTTTTTTTTTTTTTTTTTTAGTGATCTGTTACAGCCATCATAGAAAAGATACAGACCAGAAGAAAATTACTTTCACTCTGCGTATTGTGAGACAATAAGTTTTAGTGTCATTTATACAGTGTGTGTAATTGTGAGATACACTGGAATGTCACTATCAGAGTTAAAGGAAAATGAAAGTATCTTTACAATTCAATTGTCTAAAATAAGATTCACCTTTATGACTGGAGAAAACAGTACAACTTTTTATCCAAGTTTTCACAAAGTTTGATTATTTTTATTTATTAATGTACAATTTGTCTTCATATGTGTATAGTGAGGGTTTTTGTTTGTTTTATATATGTACACGTATGGATGCATGTTGATGCACATATACACCTAAAGCAGGGTCAGACTTTAGAGTTATTTCTGCAATGGGATATCTGGTTCTAAAGGATTAGGTGCTGATTATGCAGAGTTTCTTGTCATGGTGCAGACAGAACCTACTTCATTTGAATCTCACACTGGAGACTCTTATTCCTAAACTATTTGATTTCCTGTCTACAGGAACTTCTTGAGATCCATATGGACTGTATAATGTCTATTACAGATTTATCTGTAGGCAGTTGCTAGAAATTCACTTTAAAAAATTTAAAAGACACCATTGTGCAAAATTCTATTCCATTTGAAAAATTGCAAATAATACACAAAGTAAGTCCCCAAACATCCAAGTTATAATAAAGGAAAAAAAAAATCTGAACTCTTCATAGGCATTTGCAGAATCAGCACTGTAATCTTAATCTGTAATCCTCATGTGATGTAAACTGCTTTAGTCTTTCAGAAGCCGTAGTGCTAGGTCAGATTAATCCAGATATGATTTGGGTTTGTTCTTTTTAATTCTATTGACAGAGAGCTGAGAGCAAAAGAAAATGAGAAGCTATAGTAAACAGAATATTACAAAGTTAAATTCACTGAAGGAGGAATAAAAATCTGCAGAAATTGGGAAATAATTTTCTGTATGGCATTGATAAAGTTCATCCAAATACATTACTAACTAAATGAGAAATACCAACTCTCCCCTAGCTTATTTCCATATCTTGCCTGAATGGCAGTGATCAGAGCAGCTAGACAACAGCTCAGGCTGAAAGGTAAGTGGGCACTGCCAGCTGTTCAGCATTTGTTTTATGTGTGTTTTATGTGCGTGAGTGTGGAGCATGTGGCAAGGGGTTTGGGGATCAAGGCCATCTATATTCTAAATCTTTCTATTCACATGCTGCCTATAACTGCACTAAATTGAAAAAGATTATTTGAAGCGTTACATAATAAAATAGTCAAGGACACAGTCAAAGAGAAGGGAATAGCACTATATTATATCCCAGACCTGTAAATAATGGTTTCCTTTGAAAAATACATCTTGACTGGGATAAACATTATATAAGAGGGTTACATTATAAAACAGTATGTAGATTCAAATTTCTGTCTTGCTACGTTGAGTTGGAATCACTGATTTTGTAATCTGTGTTCAGTATTAAGAGCTAGGCAAAATACTCAGTTGTACCAGGAAGGATATGAAGAGATTAGGGAGACTAATATATCACAGACTAACCTCTTTACTCTGAACATTCACAGAGACACAGGCAATTCTCATTCTACTACTACCTGGAGCTACTAGCTATGAAGACAAAAAAATCAAGATTGCAAGGAAAGCAAATATTTAAGGTAAGCAATTATTTAACTACTGAAAATTTTTCACACTGAGTACCTTTTCTACACTGAATTGTGAATGTAAGTACTATTTATTAAAAAAATACTACAACTTTGAAGCTGGACAATTACTAGTAGCAATCAACTCATCTTATTTTACATTCCCTTAGTGGAATTTCTAAGTGACAGTACTTTTGATTCCAACTGTATTTAAATTGGTGTGAGAAAGACATTTCTAGCAAAGAAGTGAAAATTGGTGTGTAATTAGGAGTTCCTGAATCTTTGAAAAATAGCAGAGGTCTAGACTTGTATATAAAAATATAAGAAATCAGATAAGCAAGGCAAATACACTTTATCTGCATAGACATTAAAAGGGACTGTAGTCTTGTAGAATCTCTCAAAATTCAATGTTTTATAAAATAGGTTAATAGTAGACAGTAAGAGGTAATTAAACATTATTTGTATGTTTTTTTTCCTTGTCTTAGTGGGAAATATCAGCCACATAGCATTCTGAAAAGGTATACAATTCTTGTAGGGCTTTACTATGCTTTCTGTTTTTAATATGTCACCTTTTTCTGACTGCATTCTCTAACAGAGGGATCAGAGGCAAGTTGAGAGCTTTTAGAGCATCTTATATACTAGGTATACACAAACAAAATGTAACTTCATGCTGTGGAGAGAGTGATGTTTCTCTGGAATGTTCAGGACCAGGAAAACATTCGTCTTTCCAATTTTATTCAAGAAATGGAGGAGGCAAAGAAGAAATAATTATGAGGACAAACAAGATTGGGAACAAAAACTGAGGAAAAAATAATAACTTCAACCTTCCTATTGCAATTTTATCTGTTGTGTAATACTCTCTGTAAGCACACATGGAAGAACTCTATCCAATTAGTCATACTGATAATACTATTGTTTTGTACTGCTGATGTTTCGTATACTTAGGAAAGATTGATTTTAAAAATACCGTCAATCTTGGTCTATTCAGAAGTAATGTGAGCCTAATTTTGAAGATATCTGCTAATTCTGAACATTTCTAGAATCCTGAAAACATCTGGTGAAGAAGTATTTATTTTGATGTTTATTGATTAATTAGTAAATCCGAACCACCATTTCAATTTTTATCCAAATTAGTTTCAGGCATCAGCCTTAGATTGCTTTCAGTTAAGTTACATACTGTTTTTTTGAATACAAACATAAAATTAAATTTCTTAAATAGAAATCCATAGAAGCTGCGTTATAAGAATGAAAGTCTGGAATTGAACAGGTCTTTGCAGCTTTTCTCTTGATCTTGCATACAGTATACACACATGTTGCTGATCCTGTAAGGGAAAGCTTATGTTTACACTTACAGTGTTTTGGTCAAGGTCATTTTCCCTTCTCTTTGTTGTTGTTGTTTTTTGTTTCTGTTTTTTCCTCCTGCTCAAGCTCCCTAAGTTTTTCTCAGTGCCTACAGCAAATCCGAGGATGAAGATAATTATTCAGTTGATGTCCTGGGTAGTTTAGGGCATAAATGTAATGGATAAGTTATTTGTGTGATCTCCATAGTAGAAGACAGAAGGTTTCTGTCAACTGAAGAATTCAGCAAGTCCAAAGATAAGTGAGGTGGGAATCTCTGCTGAGAAGTTTGAGAGGGACTTAGCTGGGAAGAGATGTAGGGAAAAAAAATGAAATAACAAATAACTCATCCTTAGGGAAGCGCTGAGCCAGGATTATGCTAAACAGGGCAGATACAGAAATGACTGAAAATTCAAACATGAAACTATTGGAGATTGTTACAGCTTGGTCTTTCAGGAGTTTTAATTTACTTCTCTGGAGTTGTTTCTGTTACTTTGTGAATGTTTAGATCGTGTGGGCATAGTTAAAAGCAAACATGACAGAACTTGTCTATTAAATCTTAATATGTAAATAGGATTGGGAAATATTTATCTCTTTAACACATAGGAAACTAATTGTGTTTATAGTGCTTTTCTTCCATTATATTTTTACTGCAGGTAAACTCAGACAGTATCCTACTGGAAGAGCTAAACTGAAATCACATTTTACTAAGATGAACCTTATGATTAAAAATCAGTTTTCTGGGTCAAAATAAAGAATGTAAAGGAAAAAGAAAGAAAATCAGTTTGTTTAGGATAGATCCTGTAAGTGCACAAGTGCATTTTCTCTGAATCATTGCATAAATCTTTTCTATTTATTTATTTATTTATTTATTAAATGATAAAATATGTTAGACTCCTCCAGAATCCCCACACTGCTCAGAGTGTCAAAGATGGTGTGATAGTAGGCAAAGCTTAGAACTCAGTAAGGTCATACCCCACCTGTCCCAGTGGAACCTGGATGGAGTGCTCTGCTGCTTTTTGATTCTCATCTTTCTGTGGCTTCTGAGTTATATTTTATTATCACTTGCATTTTTCTAAATGTAGGATGAGTGTTAAGGGAATTATAGATAGAACGAATGATGACTTGCAGATACTTCAGGGCATGGGAGAAGGAGGGATGAGTTGAAAGAATAAAGGGTCTGTGTGGGAGAGAATATCTGTTTTAGCTGAAATTGTGGGTCTGTCTGTCTTCATGCCTTCAGAACTGCTTTGCGTGAATTAGTACAAAAGGCTTCAGGAATTGTCAGGAAGCATCTCTCCACTACATGAGAGAGATTTTTAATGTAGAAATTATGTTTCTGTTAACGAGAACTTATCCAAGAGGTTAATAGGTGCAACAGAAAGAAGCACAGGTGATCCTGAGTGGGTAAGGTTTATGTTCAGCTGAATTAATATTAATATTAATTTAAACTCTCCATTATTTAGACATGCATTTATCTGGGTAGTCTTATTTATGTAATAATCAGCTTAATAAGACAAATGAGCTGGATATTTGTATGTAGTATGTTTTCCAGTGTTCTACAGTCTCATCTCTGAAGTGACTGGTTTTTCTGTTGCTGTGGCTATTGCTATTATAGCTCAGATCACAGAGATGCCTGTGACTTCATGCAGTGCTATATTAGTGTAAAACATCAAAGTTTTTTAACAGTATCCCACTGGACTATTGGACTGCAGAGAAGTCTCCATCCTGGAAGATACTCAAAAGCTATATGGACATGGTCCTGGGCAACCAGCTGTAGGTGATGGTACTCAAGCAGAGGCTTTGGACAAACATTCTATTATTCTGTGAATCTTCAAAACATTCCATAAAACATGTATTTCTGCCACCTACACTGTAAGTTTCTTGACCATTTTTTTCAAAGAAAGTATTTCCTTAAACTTGGAATAGTTCATACTGTCATTTTCTTCCCTGTCCCAAGTTGTTAGAAAGACATTTTTAGTAAAGCTTCAAATGTGTTCTTAACTCTAGGTGTTACCTGAATAGGTCAGGGGCTTGCAATGTAAAATAAGAAAATGCTTATACAAAAGGTTTGTAAGCTTTGTATTTCAATAAAACACTTAAATTGAGATCCAGTTTGAAAGCATGGAGTCATCCACATTTTAAGCAAGCTGGCTCTCTGGCTTTCTATTCAGTTAATGGGAGCTTACACCAAGCTGATTACCTTTCTGAAATATATATTGCTCTCTCTTTGAGTCACAAGGCCATGTGTAGGTGTGTAATTCCATTTACTATGCCTTACTGTGTCAGATATACACACGTGGCTGGCAGATATGACTGAGGATTTGTAGAAGATCTGCACTTCTTTACGCTGTCAGCTGATGCCTACGTAGAACATAACATGTTTATGCAACTGAATCCCATTTGTTCTTCACCTGATACCCCTTTGTGATATATAGACTCACTCTCCTACTCTCTACAGTGGGATTCTAAATGCTTAGCAGGCATGTAGAATCCGTATACAGATAATTAAATGTATGCATCCTAATGTAACTAAGTCTTAACCTAAAATCTAATTGCTCAGTGGAAGCCAAGAAGGAATCTAAAGCCCTGTATGCTTCTACAGACTGCCAAAACTATTAAGAGAAATGAATTTCAGGACTCCAGAGTTTTCTTCCTGGTCCACTGTAGGTAAAGCTCCTGTGGTTCTCTGTGTGACATTCACTCAGTAGTGAGGACAAGCATATGTTACCATTACACTGAGTCACTCCTTAAGTATAATGGCAAACAGATAAACACTGATGAGAAGACAGTGACTTTCTATAAGCCACATACATACAACCAGTGCTTATATGAATATGATAAAAGGGCCTGATTATGTTCTGTCCCATCAGATAATGAGGTTCAAAGATCTTTAGCATATGATAGAAACATGGTCACAAACATGTCCAGTAGCTTGATGTTAGCCACTGTCTTGCACACACATGCACACACACACACACACACACACACACACACACACACATACACAACAGTATACACACAAAGAAAAATAATCATACATAGTGAGATAGTAGGTCAGATTGCAGCAATGAGGCTAATGGTTTGGCCAGATAAAAGTACTGACTGACAGCCTGCTTACATGTAAATGGCCATATTTTTATTCCATCTCCTGTTTTTCCATGTTTTTGCTCCCTCCCTTTACCTGTTATTGATTCTTTCCATAAGCCAACAGTAAGTTTTGCACGTTACAACAGTCCACTTCAAATAATCCATAATACCTTTTTTTCTCATCATACTCACGATAATCTTGTCTCTATTCTTATATGCTACAAAGCTCTGGTTGAACTTCTTAGAGATAGTTTGAGTGGTTTCTTCATCCATCAGTGACCTAAGAGTTCTAAGCTTCCTTCTTGTCTCCATTAACTACTGCTCATTAGAGTTTGTATAACTCAGTACATCACTTTTCCCATTTCTTGTCTTTGTCTTTTATGCTGAACAGTGCTAATGAAATTACATTACAATATCATATCAGATATTCTTGCAATCTGGATATGGATATCCTTAAAATAAAATAAAATAAAATAAAATAAAATAAAATAAAATAAAATAAAATAAAATAAAGGAAATGAAAAAGAGTACCCAAAGAATCAAAGAATGGTAACCATCTTTTAAGCTCAGAAGTAACAACATACAACACTTCATTAAGAAAGAATCCAACTCTATCTTTCTTTCATCAGATTAATTTTAATTCAGAATTTGATCAGTGGAAACAAGAGGAATGAAGGCATGTTTACACTAACTCACTGGGACTTAATGGAAATATCTGTGAGTTAGCATAACTTTGAGTAACTGATGGTGGCTTCTTTGTGCCATCAGATTTATACATTGTTCTCACCAAATACAAGGTACACTAAGGAGACCTCCCTCTATTTGGGCTATGTTTTTCAGTTTAAGTATCCACTGTGTTCTGGGCATGAAAAGAGAGAATTACTAAGGCAACTAAAACTTCCAACTTTCGTATTTTATGAATAACTGTCCTCTGAGACAGATCCTGAGAATTTCATTGTTATGCTTACTGATGCAAACCCAATTGAATAAACTGAACAGTTACTTTATTCTAAGGTGATTTATCATAAATTGATGCTAGTGATGGTTCAGATCATGGTTCAGATCACTCCCTACGTTCTTCCTAATTGACGTCTTTTGCTCTTAATTGTAATAATCCAAGTTATGAAAGTCTCCTGATGATTTTTGCAGCACTCTGAGTTGTACTCAACTGCTGCAGCTGGATGAACTCAAATTAGAGGAAACAACTGGAGAACAGCAGGCCAAAACTGCATGCTGTTGTTGTTGTGGGCGGTTTAGAATACAAGCCTTGAGATTAAGGGCTTTTTTGCTCCATCTTCAGTTCAAGATGCAGATCAGTATTTGTGTTTTAGTAGTACTGACTACAAATAAACACAAGATTTTTAACATTGTGACTAATCTCTACTGTGGGAGTCCATATTGTGAGCATTATCAGCATTGCTGTGCTGTAGGCAGTTGGCAGACCTTTTTGCTTTGTTTAAGCAAGCAAATCTGGTTGTACGATTGCTAGGATAATTCAGGTGTCCATGCACTGGCTATTCACTTGGACAAAGAACGTTTACTAATACAGTTCTGATAGGACTGATGAAAATGAGACTAAAATATCTGGAGTTCATAAATTGTTTGTTTAATAATAAATAGAATACTATAAAGTCAATGGTGTTGTGTCAGAGTATCCCAAGTAAACAGAAATTCAAGAACACCAGATTGATGCAAATAATTCTATCCATGGTGTTTTCTCTGACATGGGTGTTTTTATATTATATTAATTAAGTTTTTATTTCCTTAAGTAAGTGTTTTTTGCAGGATCTTTTTTGCAGGAACAGTCCAAGTCACTATTCCTTTAGATTCTCAACCTGCATGTTCAAAGTGATGAAATGGAAAATTACATATAGAGAGAGATGAGTAGCATATGTTTGAATGGAATGTCAACAGACAGTGTATTTAAAGGTAGCTTGTTATGACCTGTGACTGGTTATTCTGGTGACTAGTAAGGTAAGACTGGAAATTTGTCATGATCTTGAATCCTTAGCCAAATTTTGGCTATCTCACAGACAAGAGTGTTTTAATACAAGATTTGTACCTGTGAGAGAAGAAGACTTTACCTCCTTTAAGATCTTGTTTTAGAGTATGCAGTCATTTAGAACAGACTGTGTGTGCATCTGTTGCCATTTCTATTAAGGAATCTCATGTAACCTACATTGATGAGCTTTCTAGTAATTTAGCAAATCAGTGGTCTTCTTAATTCTACAGGTGAACATGAAGATGTATAGTTTTCTAATGTATCCTGTGCTTTTGGCTTATGTGCTTACATAGACATAATGTGCATGTCATATTCGAAAAAAAAAAACAAACTTTCTAGATGTTGCATAATGTTTTTCAGAATACAGAATCACATTCTTTAGCTTCTTTAAAAACTTCATCAGGATTTTGGACTTGATGAATTCCATTCAGTGTATTGATTTAATGTGACTTTGCTTTTTTTCACCATCATTATTCTATCTCCAGTGCAGTGTGTGCTCACTTTCATTACAAGATTGTGAAGAGGACAGGAAGGCAAACACAGTTGGGCAACTGACTCATCTAGGATATTCCCTATTTTTATTTATTTTTATAGATATAAGTATATTTATCAAATGTATTTTGTTAACTCACTGGAAACAGCTATCACTAAGAAGCATTTTTCATTCTGTATAGAAGATGAAATGAATTCATGGATGCTTCTTAGCTTTATCTTCTAAACTCAAAGTACCCTCAACAGTCTGTGTCTCCCAAATGGGGCAGATAACTCTGGTAGAGGCACTGTGACATTTAGCAAGGTACTTGTATATATTAGAGTATGATATCATTAACATGCTAAATTTTTAAAATATGCTTATCCAAATTCTAGCTGCTCTTCACTTTCCCCTTTGTTAGTGATCACTACACCCTCCCATAAATTGCTATGATTAACGCACATTCTTTCTTCGCTTTTACTTGGGCATTGTGCCAAGTATGTTATTAAGCTACAGGAGTTTTCTAACGCCTCCCATTTTGGCAGCTCATGTCAAAGTGCTACTGACCTCTTCTTCCTTTCTTCTAATGATCTTCTACGTGCAAAATGGCCTTTTCTCCCCCTTAATATGTAAAAAGTATGTCTACACTAAGTAGGCTACTGATAAGGCTAGATGTCTCCAGTGTTGTTAATCAGTGAAATAACTCAGAGCACTCTTTGTAGTGCTGAAGTTACACATTGAAATTCACTTGCCCTAGATCAGATTCAGCACTGGTGAAAGATGAACAAATCTCTTTGTGCTGCTTCTGACTACTTGACTCCAACTTGGACTTGCTATTTTGGACAGCTGATGCCTCTGGTTTGCATACTAAACTGGTTCACACCCAGATGAAAGTACTGTATTACTAACACTATTCAGTCCTTAGTCTAAATGAATTTATACCACCTTTGTTTTTCAGGGATACATCATGTATTGATCAAACATACATCAGTGTTTGTTTGTGGATTGTACTGATTTAATTTTGATTCAGACAGATACAAAAACTGTGAGTCCACAAAGGATAGTTGGGTTTGCCTCTGCTCATGATTATCCTTTTTAAGTTATCTGCTATCTAAGGGAAGGCAACTTGTTTCTCTATTCTCCTTCTAAACTAATATGAGAAGTTTTAATCACATACACTTTTTAAGAGAATGTTTTATCTCTGGAGGGTTTTAATCATATTTGCCAGTGATAGTGATTAAGAATATACAGAATATATAGAATAATCAGAATTTAGTCTGATACCACCAACCTGTTTCCTGCAGATCGGATATTACGACTTTTGAGTATATAGACTGATTTGTTTGATAACTTTTCTGTCTTTGACACAAAAGTGTTATGCCTCATTAGTTTGTGAATTTCCCTGGTAGCACCAAAATGAAAGCTGGACAGTGAGAAGTATGTAGGGAGAAAGAAAGATATCCAAATGATGCACTGGAACTTCTGGGACAGATAACAATTGATTTCTTGCTGTTTCAAAAGAAAAGGTAAATGTCATGGGACTGTGCAACGAGCTGGTTCTCACAGAAATCCTGCCTTAGATATTTGAGTTTATCATCTTAAATCACATCCTTGGTGAAGCCAATTGTGAACTTCCCACTGAAGGTCATATCTCATCTTGCCTCTCCTTATGAGCTCCATATTTTGTGTCTCTCTCCTGTCTTGCTCTATCTCAGAACACATTAACAGTGAAACAGGAACAGCATATGTAGTTTTTATCAGTAAGCACCAGCAAAACTCCTTCCCTGATTTTAATTGTTTTCCCAAGGAATTTTAATGTTTTGTTCACACTTGTTTTGTCTGCATCTATATCTGACATACACCATCTGTTTTTCAACTGAACATGATTTCTAGATGTGTCAGTGCTCTAGTTACCTATTTTATCTTTGAATAAAGAAACTTTTTCTAATTTATTATTATTTTTTTGTTTGTTTTAAGAAAAATTCCATTTGGAAATGTATTTGTCACAGAGTTAACTAGATCAATTTATGCCCGTGACAGGGGGCAGTAGGCCCCTGCCCTCCCCACCCCCTGCCTGGCCCCACAAAATGGGAAGGAAGGAAGGGGGAAAAAAAAACAGCAGCAACAATCTATGGAGGTAAACTTATTTTACTAACTATGATATCGGAATGCAAGATAACACAATATAATACAATCTAATTAAAATTGAGACTAATAAATCAAATAAGATAGGAGAGAGAGTTCCCGAGACTGAGTCAAACCTGAAAAGCTTGGGACGGCTAGGAAAGCACCCTCCAGCACCCACTGCCAGGCAGTAAGAGACCGCCCCACCCGGAAGGGTCAGATCTCATGACTTGTGTAATGTATAGGGATAGGTACCTGGAATTGGAGCATTAACACTTTAATTCCAGTACATGATGTTTTGATGTGGAATACTGAAAACCAAAAAAACATAAAACCATGACAGTATTAAACTTCCAAACTTCCTAACTAAAGAACAGGAAAGCCACTCTCCACAGAAGATGTTTAAATATATATTTAAGTATATGTGAATGCTTACATTAGTATGCATCATAAAACCAAATGTTTTCAGCTGAGATCTCTCTTTCCCCATCTTTGTTATGTATTTGCCTTTTTTCATGCAGCACCACTTGGCACATTTTTTCATATGTAAGTACACAATATTCTTACATGCTAAATGAATAAGTATATGTGCATTTGTGTATATTTGCCTCCAAAATCCCTTGATCTTCACTTCACATGCCAGGTAAATCTGCCTTCGTCCAAGCGTGTTGTGTGACTCCTCTTTTACAGGCCTCTGGGATGTTTTTACCTAGAAACCCATATGAACAGTCATCCATTTATACTCATGTTATGCTTCTCCACTTAGAGAATTTTCCCTGTGTGTCTTATTGTGTTCTTCTGTGCTGTTCTTTTGAAATGTAACTTAAAAGTCACTTGAGAGGGAAGTAGTAAGCCTACAACTGCTCTTGGTTTCATCATTTATTGTGAACCAGTACTGTAAAAAAAAAAAAATGTCTCTGTTGAGATATAGATGTTCTATAAATATTTGGATGGCATCCTTCCAGAAGTCATATAAAGTGTTGACCAGCTTTACAGAAAGACAGTAATGGTAATATAAAAGTAAACAAGTAAGAACACCAAATGTTGTCACATCCTTGTTGACAAAACAATTGATATTTTTGAAGATCTACCTCATTATTTTGAATATTCCAGTGTGTTGGCTAGAACCAAAATCTAGTAAGATCTCTAGGGAGGATTTGGCTATAGGAATAAATAAATAAATAAATAAACAAATAAACAAATAAATAAATAAATAAATAAATAAATAAATGCCCCCAATAAAGGGGATGAGAAAGGAAGAAACTGTAAGGTACTTAGTGGCTTTTTGACATGTCTTTTATGGGTAAGATTTGACCTCTAGTCTCCCAAGTCCCTTAGCCAAGCAGCAAAGCATTTGGGAATGAAACATTGTTGAAGTAGTATAGAGAAAGATAAGAGTAAGAGAGCAATTAGACCATTCGGACGTGCAGAAGCTCATGGGACTGAGATGGGCTGGATCAAAGGAGGCTGAGAAAGATGGCTGATGCTACTGCAGAGTCACTTTCTATCATTTTCAAAAGGTCATTGGGAAAGTTTCCTAGTGACCAGAAAAAAAAACAAAAACAAATGTTGCACCTGTTTCCAAGAAAGGCAAGAAGGAAACCCACCAGAGGGCCTCTATCCAGCTAGCCTAATTTAGCTGGTTCCCTTTCTGAAAAGGCTACAAAGCAAAACCTCTTAGGAGTTCTATCCAAGCACATGAAGGACAAACCCTGTTCCTAAAGTAGTAGGTACTTAACAATAAGTCACACAAATAGGTGTCCAGACTGGTCTTGAATGTCTCCACAGAAGGAGACTCCACAGTCTCTCTAGGCAGACTGTTCCAGTGCTCTGTCACCCCATATAACTGGAGCCAAATTAGAGAGCTCTGTGCTGAGCATGAAAAATAAACATAACCATCAGGCTCAGATGGGTTCTTGTTAGCAGGCCGTCCCTCAGCGGGCTGCAAGGTTACTGGTTGCACCTTTGGGACAAAATTTCTGTTGTTTCCTTCAATGATGTGGAACACATCTCTGGCAGCCCTGTGGATAAAACTGAGGCAAGTGATGGATACATTGAAGTACACTTCAGTGTATCTATGGGCTAGGAGCCTGGTAGGCAGGAGCAACAGGCTGGCAGGGACACGACAACATAGAAGCAAGCATAAAACCTGGTATCTGGGGTGTAAGACGCCTGCGGGATCAGCACCTCCCCACAGCCCGCGCTCTGAGCACGCTGCTGCCGAGGGCGGCGGTGGCTTTAAAGGCCGCGGCGCGGGGCAGGGCGGGGCGTGGTGTGCGCGCGGGGGGAGCCGCGCGGAGCATGCGCTGCGTGGGGCGGTGGAGTGCGGCGCGGTGCGCGGGTGGTGGCGCCGCTCCTCCCTGGCAGTAGGCAGCGAGCCCGGCCCCGCCGCGCCTCTTCCTCCTTCTCCTCCTGCTGTTGCTTCTGCTCCTGCCGCCGCTGCTGCTGCTGCTGGCGCCGCCGCCGCGCGGGGCCGTGGTGGCGGCCGCGGAGCTTTGAGCACCGGCCGAAGAGCGTGGCCCTCCGCCCGCTTTGCTGCCGAGGGGAGAGCGGGGAGCCGCGGCGGCCATGGGCAACGAGGCGAGCTTGGAAGGAGGCGAAGGGCTCGAAGGGGCGGCGGCGGCCGGGGATGGCGGCGGCCCCGCGGCCCCCTCGCAGAGCCTGGTCCCGGCCGGCGTGGAGGCGGACCTGAGCCAGCTGAGCGAGGAGGAGAGGAGGCAGATCGCCGCTGTCATGTCAAGGGCGCAGGGGCTGCCCAGAGGGAACCTCGCCGGCGCGGAGCCGCCTCCCATGCAAAGGCACGCACGGAAAATCGCCCTTCTCCCGCTCTTCCCTTCCCCCTTTCTCCGTCTCCTCGCGGTGGGGCGCGGTGCGATCCGGGCCCGCGGCATCGGCCCCGCGTTCTGCTGGCTGAGGGAGGGAGGCAGCGAGGGAGGGAAGGGGGCGGCTGCACGAGCGCTCGGATGGAGCCCGCACTCCACTGCTTTTCCCAGTCCGTTGGTTTCTAATAATATCGGCGGGTCTCCGTTCCGGTGGGCTGCGCCCTCTCCCCTCCCGTCGCACCGTTCTGTGTCTGGGTAGGGGGAAATCTGCGGGCAGCGTTTGGGTTTTCTGGATGTATGCCTCAGGGGGTCGGGGTGCCCACAGCTCAGGGAGCAGGCAGGAGAGTTCTGATGGGTTTTATAAGCATCTCTCTATGGGAAAGGAGGTTCTTGTTGAATCTTTCAAAGCTTTTGGGCATAATGCATTTGCTATCCATTACTCCTCCAGTTCTTAACCTCTGCATCCCTCATTTGGCTTCATTAAATAGTCATGGATTGAGGACTGTACCAGTCATTCTTTTCCCCGTTATTTTCCCTCTGCTTTTCTTGAGGGCGAAAAGGAAGGCAGGAGAACAGGTTTAAATTGATTGCTGCAGAATTCGGCGATCTGGGTGCTGGTGGCTTTCCCTCATTATGCATCTGTGAAGACTAGGTCGTTCCCTTCCCCTCTCCGTCCTTATCCCAGGGTAAATGCGCTGCCCGAGGTGCAACGAGCTCGGTCGGGTTTTGGTGCCCGGTGCTGGCCTTCCCCGCCCAGTTCCCGCAGCTCGGCCCGCACCGCTGTCCGTGGTCCTGAACTCGCTGCCTTCTCGTGCTCCGGGCCCGGCGTCTCGCCCGGCTGGATGGGCTGTTTGTCGAGAGAGGGTTGTGGAGCAACCTCCTTTACCGTGCAAAACTGTTCCTGTTGAGTCTGTATAATATCAGGTTTAGATTAATGAATTTTAGATGATATGTCAGGTTAGTGGGATCATAATCATTGTTGGATACAGTACTGAATTCACTGGGATTATACCTAAGATTAATATTTATATTTTAGTTGGGAATGAAGTCGTCTTGCATACTCATTAAGCATGTAATAAAACTATGTAGTATTTAATTTTCTGTGTATTTCTGGGCTTTGCCCAGCTTCCGTAGATGTTACTAGGACAAAAAAAAAAAAAAAAAAAAAAATCTTACAGATCAGTTCTGTTGAAACAAAGCTTAAAATTTTCTTCTGTATACAGCTTATGTATAAAGACAAAGGTTTTCTTTCACACTAAGCTTCCTAAATAAATATCCCTGAGGGACTATAGAATAGGCTAAAATGTGAATATTTCTGCATTTGTAAATTTCTACTTTCCTACAAACACTTTTTATCATTTTGGAAACTCTTTTCCTCATATTAGTGTACTGTACTTTCAATCTTTTTTTAAAGTGTACCATAATTAATGTACCATTCTTTCAATTTAAATTAAAGACAGTCTATATTTGTGAAATACTGCCTTTTTGCTTTCTGGTAAAATTGGCATTTTTACTCCTAAGTCAGTACAGTAGCCTGTCATCTAGCTTTCCTTGGGGATTTGTAGTGATTCCTATCATAGTATCCTTGTGCCTGTTATAATGTAATGAGGTTACTGCTCGTCTCTGCTCTTATGGCTTTACTTGCTTGTCTTGCATACTTGTCTTTGCTGCTGGAATTTGCTAGTAATGATGGGAGTGACTACTAAGAACTTGATCAAACCCCTTGGAGTCAGACTTTTAACTCAAGTAAAGAATTAACCTGCTGAGGCTCAGATTCCCTAACTACAAACTTTTTTCTTTCTTTTTTTTTTTTCTTTTTTTTAAGTTTGCATGGAAAATACTTCTTTAACAGTGGCCTACAAGTGCTGCTGCCAACAGTTTTTTGTTTTTTTCTTTCCTCTAGTGTGGCTATGCCAATCCAAACATTAAGTGATTGAAGTGGTGATCAAAAGAGGAATTAAAAAAAAAAAAAAAAAAAAAAGGATATTAAGACATCTAATTTATATAACCATGTATTTTGCCAGTGTTTTTTTCTCTTCTTCTTTCCCATCTTGTTATCTGGATTTTTAAAATTTTAATATTATCTGTTATCCAGTTTACTGGATGCTGATAATTATTTCCTATTCAAAACACTTCCTGTCCTCTGCCAAAGTGAATTGGAAGGGTGTTTTTTTTTTTTTCTTCAGTATTTTATTCTGTTGATTCCAGGCACATTTTGTAATGCTTAGTACCTATAGAAGTCATTCCATTCTATTGTCCATCTTCCAAAAAGACCCTCTAGTTCAGGAAGTTTAGTTTAGGTTGATTTTCATTTTTTTTTTTTTAATTACTTTGTATGCTTGTTCTGTTTGTTCTGCCTTCATTGAATGGTCTTGTAACTATGTCAGTGTCCACTAGCTGAGGAAATGTTCCACTGCAAGGAACAAGTGACCAGACTGAATATATGAACCATCTAATGTAACTGTTTTTATTTTGAGTAGATAGCTGTTGTGTTGTTTGTTTCAGTTCTGTAAGTTGCTTACACCATACAATAACAAAAAGTCAGATGCATTTGGAGAGAAAATTCTAAGAAGCCCTGATTGAATGTCACATTTATATAAAAAAAAAGGTTTGATGTAATTTCCAATTTTTGTAATTTTTGTTAATGATATCATTTTTTAAAGTCAATAAAAAAGAAATAAGTTTTCAGGGCTACGCATAAGCTTGTACATATCTTCTGTGTGGTAATTTTACTTCTCTTTAAAATTATTTATACCAGTGAGTGCTACTAGGACATGTCTTTAGAACAGTTTTTATGGTTATGGCATAACGAACTGGACTAATAGTCTTTTGTTGAAACTTTTGCTTAACTGCAAATTAAGCTTTGATTTGCCTATAAAACTCATTTAAATGAACAAAGATGAGCTCTGTGAATCAAGGCCAAGTGAGGAGAAACATAGCAATGAAAATGAAGGAATTAGGTGAGGAAGAATAAGATGATTTTGTTTGTTGGATTTGGACTAATGGTGATTTCTTTTTTTATGGATCAGAAGGTTTAAAAAAAAAAAAAAAGAAACCTTCTGAAAAAAAAAAAAATATATATATTTTTTTTCCCAGAGAATTTCTAATTCTGCAGTTTCATTAAAATTGTTCAATTCTGTCATTGCACTGTCTGTTGGTTGTAAAGCGGTATTAGAAAACAAGGCTTCAATTTCTAACTACCTAAAAGTAAAGAGATTAAGTCCTGGCTTTTGACAGAGGTAATGTTTCTCGGGAAGCTTGTCTTTTCAAGGCTTTTTCTTCCATTAGTTAAGCACGCTCTGTCTCCATCACTTAGAAATACTGCTACATAGAAAAACAAGACAAGTCTGTTCTTGAGAATACACCAGCATCAGATTTTTTCTTTTTTTTATTCAGTAGATTCAATGGGTTGTAATCTCATTTTAAGTTCTGACATCTGAACAGGTGGAAATTTATGGATCACATTATTTTGATAAAAATTAAAGCTGAATGAGAACTCCATGCCAATAGGAACTGACAGTTGTTTATTCTTGTTAATGTCCTAGTTCAATTTTTATAAACAGTTACTTTCTTCTTCCACTTTCACATTATAAGGTTTGGTTGTGGTTCCATGTTTTCTGACCTGAATTTATTAAAACTGTTGATTAAGTACTGTTGATCCTTTTTTTTTTTTTTTTTTTTTCCCCTCCTGTCTGTTTTGCGTTGCTGACTGATTCTTTTCAGCAATTCCAGATGTGAATGCTGGAAGTGTACCAGAGTACCACTGATTCAATAGTTGAAATGATTTCCCTTAGCAAGTAGTACTTATTCAGATAAGTCTAGAGTGCTTATCTAAATTGCAAGAAACAAAAAGACAGACCTGCCTGGCTTCTAATTAAACTTTACAGTTGTTTGTTTTCTCTACATAGCAAAAATGCCAAATGTCTAGTGGAATTAAATTATCACTGGACTTCTGTGAATTATCCTCATCATGAATAATGAGCTAACAAACGTTTACTAATGTCAGTGGAAACACACCTGCTCCATTTCTTGAGTTGCACATTGAGATTGTAAACTTCTCACATTTAAGGCCAAGAATTTTTCAAGAAGTGGGAAAGAATAAATGGAGGTATGGAAAGCTGGAAATATAATTGCATGTGAAAATCGTTAGTTTTCAAAAACAAACAAAAAACAATAACAACAAAAAACAAATACCAAACATAAAGGATTATGATAAAATCACATTAGAGAATTAACAATTGTAGAAATTGCTACTACTTAGACATTAGTATTTTGCCATTATTAGGTATGCAATGAAAACTCAAAATATTAATCAGCATTAATAATAAGTCCATTGTAATATTAACAGTGTGAAATACAGTCTTCAGTGTATCCTGTATGTATTGTTTTGTAGTCTTCTGCTAAAAGTCTTAATAGAAATAATAATAATAATAAAAAAGTTACTGCATAGTTTGCTCATGGAATGGAATTAAATCCAAAAAGTGATTGTTTTGGTATGAATGCCCCAAAAGAAATGTAGTGTCTTCAAAAACAAGTTCACAGTTAAGTGGATCTCTCAAAGTGAGAACTGAAAATTTTATAGTTGCAACACTGCTGTGGTACTGAAGGAACACCATATCTTCCAGCAAAAACACAGTGATAGCAGTGAATAGAATATTTTACTACATCCTTTGGCAACAGCACTGCATGCAATATGATGTCCTTAAGCTGCAATTGAGTATAGCAACAAATAGAATACCATGCTGCATATAACAACCAACATGATCTTGACTGTAGTTCCTATTTTCTTAGCCTTCTTTTATCCTTTATGAAAACAAAGCAAATTGTAACTGTTAGAAAATAGTTTTATTATTGATGGGCAATGTGAATTTTTGGAGTGATGCTGGGAGGAGGCTTTTTGATAGTTCTATTTGAAAAAAGAAAGCTTTGATACATACTCTATGTACTGTCACCTGTTTCATCTGGTTGGAATATTCTGAGTAATGAGTGGATAGGTGGTAGTGAAAATATTTCCCTGCCAAAAACAGACAAAAAGAACCTGTGTATTTCTGAATGTACCTGGATTTTTAGGAGTTTTAATTCTTGCTGTATAGTACATTGTAAATATATCAAAACTTTGTAAAAATAGCCAGAATATAAGTACGTAAGCAGTTACTAGTATGTGTGTTTTTTTGTGTGGATGGCTCTGCTTTGATCTGCTAATTCTCCAACACGTTTCTTTTGGTCGTCTTTGTCTCCCAGTGTTTGTATCCCAAGGGCTGGAATGGAAAGTTAGTAGTTTGGATTTAGGTAAAATAGGAGTTGTAGCTCTGAATTCTTCATCATTCTGAAGAGAAAATTATCTGGTTAAACACAGTTGCTGTATGAGATTATTTTCTAAGTAAGACACTTTGTGAATTAATATTTGCATAAGCCCTTATAGAACAATAATTTTAATTTAAATACTTATTATATGCACTCTGTTTTAAGTCTTGGAATTGCAGACACTTGAGCACCTGAGGATCTTCACATTGTTACCTAAGCATTTCTAGGGGCACAGATACAGATTATTTTAACTATTTTTTTTTCCCCAATAGCTTGCGTTGTTTTAATTTATTTCACTTCCTTTCTGCAGGCATCCTGATCTTGATACAACCTACCATCCAAGGCAAGCAGGTAAGCCTCCAGATCCAGGACCAGGTTTAAGTAAAAGCAGAACAGTAGATGTGCTGAAGACAGAACAACGAGCACCTGGACGGAGTCCCTCTTCTATAAGTCTAAGGGAATCAAAGTCCAGGACTGACTTTAAAGAAGATCAGAAGCCAAGTATGATGCCCAGTTTTCTTTCAGAAGCCAATCCATTGAGCGCAGTCACTTCAGTTGTGAATAAATTCAATCCTTTTGATTTGATATCAGATTCAGATGCAGCCCATGAAGAAGTTGGTAGGAAACAAAAGGTTACCCAGAAAGAGCAGGGGAAACCTGAGGAGCAGAGGGGTCTTGCAAAACATCCATCTCAACAACAGTCTCCAAAGCTAGTTCAACAACAAGGACCTGTCAAACCTACCCCTCAGCAAACTGAGTCTTCCAAACCAGTGCCTCAGCAGCAGCAACCTGGGGAACCAAAGCAAGTTCAGAAACCAGGCCCTAGTCACCCAGGAGACTCTAAGCTTGAACAAGCGAAACAACCACCCCAGCCACGTGGACCACAAAAATCTCAGCTCCAACAATCAGAACCAACAAAGCCTGGTCAGCAACAAACTTCTGCAAAAACTTCAGCAGGCCCAACAAAGCCATTGCCACAGCAACCAGATAGTGCTAAAACGTCATCCCAGTCAGCACCTCCCACAAAACCATCATCACAACAGTCAGGACCTGTAAAACAACCATCTCAACAGCCAACAAGGCAAGGAGGTCCTGTAAAGCCATCTGCCCAGCAAGCAGGGCCTCCTAAACAACAACCTGGATCTGAAAAGCCAACTGCTCAGCAGACAGGACCTGCAAAACAACCACTGCAGCCTGGATCTGGGAAGCCACCTCTGCAGCAAACGGGGCCTGTAAAACAAGTACCACCACAGGCAGGGCCTACAAAACCATCTTCTCAGACTGCAGGTGCCACAAAGTCCTTAGGACAACAACCAGGACTTACAAAGCCACCAGGCCAGCAACCAGGGCCTGAAAAGCCCTTGCAGCAAAAGCAAGCCAGCACAGCCCAACCTGTGGAATCCACCCCAAAGAAAACCTTTTGTCCTCTTTGCACTACCACTGAGCTGCTGCTGCACACGCCAGAGAAGGCCAATTACAATACATGCACACAGTGTCATACTGTAGTCTGCAGTCTGTGTGGATTTAATCCTAACCCTCATATAACAGAGGTGAGTAACTCTTAAACTGATGTTCATTACCAGAGCACAAAATTAAGTTTCCCTTCATTATGCCGAAACATCAGATTTGTTACAATGCATTATAATCACCATTCAAGGCCTTAAAGAGTTCAGAGAAATAATCATGCTATTTAGGAAAATGCCTACAAGGAACAGGGGATCACAGGGGTTGTCAGGGATCTCAAGAAATCATCAAGTCCACTCCACTAAAGCAGGTACCCTACAATAGGTTGCACAGGTGGGTGTCCAGATGGGTCCTGAATACCTCCATAGAAGGAGACTCCACAATCTCTCTGGGCAACCTGCTCCAGTGCTCTGTCACACTTACTGTAAAAAGATGAAAAAGAATGTAATGGCATAATGAAAAGGAAGATAATGGTTCACTGCTTGTACAGTCTTTAGGAATATGTTATCGTATTTTTCATATAAAAAAAAGGGGAACACCACTGTGAATTCTTAAAAATTTTGCTTGATTTTAAATAAATTCTTTTCTTTGTTTAAAATCAGACAATAGTCATGTGCTAATACATTCATAAATACATAAAGTACTAAAAAGCTGCGTAAAACACGTAAATAACTAAATAAACAACTGAATATAAAAATGACTACGTCCATAGGTCCACTGTGGGTTTCAGAAAAGGACCTGGGGTGGATTTGCTTTGTAACTGCATTGGAGTTCATTAGCTGAAAGTCTGAGTCATGAATTTTGACTCTGTGATACTCTGGTTGTTTCATTCTTGTGTGTGCTAAGGGATCTCTGTGGACTATTTCTAACTTTGATTACTATTCTAGCTGTAATTATATAGCATAGAAATGGTGTAGAAACTAATATTAGTACTTGAAATGAGCTTGCCTTAGCCTGATATATTTGCACTAGCTTGATTTATGTGCTCATACATGTATATGGACTTGATTTGCTGTGCACAGGAATAAAGCTTCATATGAAGATATGATAACTTATTTCTTGAATGTCTGCCTATACATTCCGATACTCTAATTTTCATTTTGTGATACAGGTTTTTTCTGTTTGCTTTGTTTTTCCCCAACAACAGCAATTTTATCAGTTCATAGAAATTGACCTGATGGTAAAGAGTAACCATAAAAAGCAGCCAGAAGGGGGGCTTGGGGAGTTTGGTTTTGCCTTCCATTCAGCTAAATTAATACCAAAACAGATGGCAATAGGAAGAAGCGTATAGACATTATTTTCAGTCTGACAAGTATCCCTAGATTTAAAATCACAGAATTGAAGCATCACTAAGGTTACTGGCGGCTGGAGGTCATGTAGTCCAACTTCCGGATCTAAAAACAGATCACATAAAGCAGATAGTTCAGGAGTGTGTCCTGTCCAGTTTTGAGTATTTCTAAGGATGGAGACTGTATTTCTTGTTTGATGTGTA
The DNA here is from genome assembly GCF_987193195.1 of Phasianus colchicus. NCBI lineage: Eukaryota > Metazoa > Chordata > Aves > Galliformes > Phasianidae > Phasianus > Phasianus colchicus. The sequence continues at coordinate 10,444,568 of NC_143436.1, forward strand.
TTGCAGTGATTTAAGAATACTGCTGTTTTGTTAGATTGCATTTCAGTGTATGTTTATTAGTGATATTTTTTGGTTGGCACCTGTTAACAAACAGGTAGTTTTTTGCAGCTGGTAATTATTTGTTGATTTGTTGTTAAAATTGTCAAAGTTAAGCCTGAAAGATTCAGATAGCACACTGAATTGTGTATTCTCTTGTTGGAATTTAGTGAAATTCAGAATTGAGATTGCAGATGTACTGGACTCTGAGAGACATGACTTGAGCAAAAATGTCAGAGGAACTGCAAACAAATTTGGAGAGTATATTATCAATTATATATGATATAGAGGGGAAAAAAAACAACAACAAAAAAGCCACATTATTTTAAACCTGGAACTCTACTGCCCAGCATGTCATTCTGGAGAAAGTGGAAAAAAAGATTTATTATGTTATGAACAAGTAATATTATCACATTGCAAGGAAACTTTTTTAAGAAAATAATGTTTTTTTAGACCAAAATTTCTTAGATTTATTTCTGGATGCTGATTTCTACTTCCTTAGTGGTTTCTTACGATCTCTCAGGGCTCTGAGCTCAGCTTCCTTTAGGAACTTCAGATGTTCTATGGAAATGATTGACAAGTTTGGTATGTTTAAGCGAAGTGGATTTGAAGAAAGAGAAAGAAAGGGTGTTTATGTAAAAAGATCTCAAAGTAAATTCTGTGAAGCTACTAGTTTTTGAAGTGGATACTCTGTGTGTGAAATTCAGGGCTTTAAAACAATAAATACAGCTGCATTTAAGACTAACTGATTACATACATATGTAAAAGCAAATTTGCATTTCATATTACACATTGAAATAAACACAGGATATGCATTTATTTCATGATGAAAGCTTTTTAGTAAATGGAGGTGTTGGACATCTAATTTATTCAGCTATTACTTCTAACTCCCACTCAGATTTTTCTCATTTGCTCAGCTTTGCACCACCAGCTGTCTTGGTGAAACTTCCTTGTGGGTGTCCTGCTCCTATCTTCAGTGAAGTGCAATGAAAATCACATCTGACTGTGTTATTGAACAGTTGGAGCGGAGTAATAGAACCTGTTCTGGCAGATAAGAAAATTTGAATCGCTTCATCTGCAAAGGTTCCTACTTGAAATATTCTCAAACGTTTCTCCTTTGAATATTTAGATTTATTAACAAAAGTTTATTCATAATAATTCACACATTTCTTCCTGTCTAGCACAAAACCCATGATTTTGTCTTAGCTGTCAATTCTCTTGACTATAGCGTCTTCTCTTTTGGTTACTCTTACTTTGAATCCTTCTGAAACATTACTGAACAAAAGTCTTTCTCTTACTCACGCAGTTACTGACTTGATCTTCTCTTACTGTTACATTTTGACCTACCCCGCTATCTTTTTTGCCAAGTTTCATGATTCTGTAATTCTGTTGTTGCCCTTTCCATGCCCTTTTTAGCCTCTATTTTTATTGGTTTTGTTTTTCTGTCTTAAAGCAATACTTCCAAAGCAGAGTTGAGAGAGTAAAAGGCATTTATTTAGAGAAGGAGTGATATTACATCTTTTTTGACATTTTCCTCTATACAGCTGCTTGAACTACCACCTTAAATTCCTTGACATCTTGTAAGTTTTACAGGATAGTTTTGTCTTCACAACTAGTAGAGTGGATTCATTCTCCAGAGTAAATCTTTTGAAGTTTCTATATTCGGTATTTCTAGCTGATTCTGGTAGGAATATCGTAAGGTATAGAAACTGTCTAGGAAATATTTACATGCATTGACAAACCATTGTGGAAAGTACTGAGTTTTTGTTGTTGTTGTTGTTGTTTTTTGTATTTGTATTCGCCTTTTTTATTGTCTGTATAAGATGCAGTAGTACATGCACTAGATCTCTTTGTATTCACTAGAGATGACTATGGAACTCTGAGCAGAAAGTGATACTTTACTGCCACAAGGTCAGATCCTTTGAACTGTTTTTCTGAACCATCTGACATTGCTGTCCCCGTAGGGAAGAGGAATAGGCTGTATCTTGGTTTTGCACAGCGGTCCAGAGAGAAGATACGCCATACATAATGTGTTCAGTAACATGTCTCACTAATCTGTCTAGGTATTTGTACCTCACTCATCACCATGGCACGAGTGCCTAGCAACAGTTGCATAAAGTACTGGGGAAAATTATATAAACAGGTTTATTGATTGGTACTCTGTGCCTTTTTCCTTTTACGTACGTCAGAAACTTGTGGAAGGTGTGTTAATTTTATTACAGGATGATAATTTTTAATTAAAAAAAAAAATCTGTTTTCCTAAAATTATTCCTACCAGCCATTAGTATCAGAAGCCAGCACTAAATTTAAAAGGATTCATTTGAGTAGATGATCTGAATTAGGAGTAGGCTTTCTGAAATGAGCAGGGCCATCTGAGAGACTATCCATTGGGTTAAACATTTATCTGTTTTCTGATGAAGCTAGGCAAAAAAGCACAAACTGTTATAGATAAACCTAAGCGACCAGTGCACATGTTTGATAACTGAGGTAAGTTTTAAACTGTGAACTAGTAAGAATCATAGAATAACCCAAATTGGAAGGGGCTTATAAGGATCTTAGAGTCCAACTCCTGGCTCCACCTAGAACCACACAAATTTCTAAACCATATGTCTGAGAGTGTTGTCCAAATGCTTCTTGAACTCTGGTAGCTTGGTTCCATGTCCATTGCCCTGGTGAGTGTGTTGCATTGGTGTCGTCATCCTAGCTGATGGCTTCTAGTAGATTCCCACAATGACATCCACTTTATTTGCTTGTCCCTTCATCCTTACCCACAGGATGAAGTGTCATCACTAACTGCAATCTCTGTACAGGCAAGCCTGTCCCTCATGTACTGCCTTGCCTGCACTGCCTCATTTCAGACCACACAGAATGTTTTACTGGTCTTGGTCCCTCTCTGTCTCCCCGTTCCTCTTTCCCCCATTTCAACATGAAGTATGAAAACTGTTTGTTTGTTTCTTGAGTGGAGGAGAAGTGGTGATGTCAATATTTTTCTCCTTTCAGTAGAACTAGGAAATTTCCCTATCAGTTGCTCCAGGTACTATACTCTTGATATTTTCCTTTTTCTTTCTGAAGCCATTTTTATGTACAATCCGACTGCATCCATTGGTAACTTAAGAGTATAATAATTTGGTTCAGATGCTCACAATTATTTTTGTATCTGTTTTTATTAATGTGCTACATCTCCAAGTATCCTAAGCAGTAGTAAATGCTTGGACATGAAATGTGTTCAGGAACTAAAGAGAATTTAAGCAGAAGGGCATTAATTTTCCTCAGTTATTATTATTAGCTTTTACAGGGAAATGAACATGTAATAATTTAAAGCACTACTTAAGGAATATGTCTGTTATTCCTGTGGTGAATTCAAATAAATTTTGGTTATACTTGTAATAGAAATAAGAAAAACAACTGTGTAAATCTTTGCAGATAATATGATAGTGAAGGAAGTTATTGTTTGAATTCACATATTCCAATGCAGTTTAGTCTAGGCACTGCTATATTGTATTAGGGTGTATGAACCAGGATGCAACATAGCCTGGAAATGAGATATAAACAGAAAGGGATCTGTGGTGACTTTGAATAGTAGCATGTCACAAAGTATAAGATTTTTTTATGTTTTATTATGAAAAGAGAAAAGAACTTCTCAAATTATTAATTTAGATATCCACTCCTAAGTATTGCAAAGTAAAGCTAGAGGTATTCTGTAAAAAAGGATGGAGTTTAGTCTGGATGTACACTGATCAGAGGGTAGATTCAGACAAGCCTTGTTTAGTTGGTGGTCTTATAAAGATTATAAAAATCTGGCGTACATTTGAGTGAAATACTTCTGTTGCTTCAAAGAGTACTACTCACACTGCAATTTTGGGGATGAAATTAAGTTGGAATCATTCTTTTATTTCTGTCCCTAGTACAGAACACTGTGTGTGGAATACTCTTAAACATGCTCCCACATAATTTCTCTTCGAGAATATTGCTTGCTTACATTGCTGTTTTGTATTTATGATTAGGTGTATTAATGGTGTTGAAGCCATGGTTGTTTTTTATTGTTATTTTAGGAAAGGGTCAGAACATAGGAAGGAGCATGCAGCTACATATGACAGATATTTTTATCCATGTTTTTTCAGCCTGACAATATTCCACAATATATTGTAGTGTTTCCTCACTAGCCCAGATAACTGTCCTGTCCAGTTTTTAACACAAGTAAATAATAAATTAATCTGCATAGCTAAAGATGTCAACTGCAGTGAGCCATCTGCACCAGGATTACTGTTGCTCAGCAACTGTAATTTACTACTATGTTAGGCCATGTGATGTGGGGATGCTGTTTGCTGGGTAATCACTGGGCAGGAAGCATGGCCCAACCCTGCTCCCAGCAGACAGTATAATCCCTACTCAGATCCCTGCCATACTCCCTCAAATCATTCTGTGTAGCATAGATGAACTTTGTTAACCTTTTCTTTGCTGCACTCCTGTATTGCAGTTCTATTCTTTGCTTATCATTTATGTGTTTCTAGTATATTGAATCTAGATGCAATTAATGAAAGCAATCAGCTTTTACTGCAGTGATGAGTGATGCAGTGCCTGAACGGTATTAAAAATTCTTTTTTCTTGTTTGCATCAGGTGGCTTAAATACATGCTTGGCTGTAAAAACTCACTTTCAGAGATTTTGAAGTACTGCTGTTAAAAAAAAAAATTGACAAAAGGATTATGTTGGCTACTTTACAGTTCTAACTACATAGGCCATAGAATAATAGTTCCCCAAACACCCATATTTCATATGCAAACTATAGCTTTTTTTGTTAGTAATTTAAGCAGAATATCAGAGTATGATAGGACTGTGATAACTGCATAATAAATTCATCTACATTTTGGTAGTTTTAGAACAACTTTGAGTTGAAAGTAACATTTAAAATGGTCTTTGAAAACAGCTATTTAAAAAGTTTATTTGAACATGACTTAGGTGCAAGCTACAGTGTTCATAACCATTACTGTGGTTTGTAGAACTGATACCTGAGGAACATGCTGCAGATGAACTTAGCACTGTTTTTGTCAGCATTTTGAGTTGGTGTTTCCTGATAAGCTCCCCAGTCATCTCTTATAGCTGATATCTGAAAGGAAGATAAACATTTATTTTTCAGTGAGTAACTCTTGTATCAGTTGCAAAATATACAATAGTTACATGTTTATTTCGCTGTGATCATTTTGAATTGCTGAGATCTTATGGAGGGATGGTGTAGAAGGAGACCTCTTCTTTCCAGAATTGCCTGGTCTTGCTTAGAAGACCTTTCCAGTTGTATGTTGAAATACAAATTTATGTTGTTTTGTGGTAGCAGCTCTTTTTTGTTCAGAACAGGATTTTCTGGTCTAGTTTCTTCTCTCTTACAGAATTCTTCTGCCTTACTTGAAGCTGCATAAAGTCATGGGCTCAAGTGTTTTCATTTTTCATATCATCTTGTCAAAAATGTCTGCTGAGAGCCAAATCTGGATTCCTTACTTTCCTTCTCTCTGAAGTTGTCAGGTAGCAAATAAGATAATATGCTTCCAGTCTAGAAGCGTAATTTTTTTTATAAAGCTTGGGGCAAAGCTGAGCATAGTAAACAAAGTCCCTTTCCGTCTCCTTGGTAGTGTGAAACCTCTATAAATCTTTGTGTTTCTATGATGATGTAAAGAGATCTTAATATTTTATACATATTTCAGTGTTTCTTTTTATAATGTCAAGTGGCCAGTCTAAATGAAAATGAGATGCATTGCTTTAGAACGCAGCTCTGTTCTGCAAAACAACTGTTAAAATGGCTTCCAAGAGCTTCACATGGATGGTGTGCCAGCAATTTTTATATGAAATGTGTACAATCTGTAAGTCAAAATGCCTCTCTCATTGTATATGTGGAATCTTTGAATCAAGCTGGATTCTCTTCCTCCCCTAGATCATCTGCAAGAAAAGAAACTGAGCATGCCAATCAATGTACTTGCTCTCTGACAGTTTTCACATTGGTTTTGCTTATATTTCGTAGTTAGAACAAATCTAAACACGTTAGCAGAAGGGAGTAGGCTCCAGTTAGTAAAATATCATTAATAAATTCATTTGCTGCTCCCAACCAGTAAAACAAAGCTTTTAAAATTTTTAGATGTCATGGATGATAATGCATAAAATATACATTAGCAACTTGTTTGTTGTTTTTAGGGCACATAGCTTCCACATCACTGAGCTTGAATGCAAGGTAGCACTTTCTGTATTCAGTGGTTTAAATCTGAAAAAAAATGCTATGTGAAGTTTGTCACATTTGCAGTCCTAGTTATGACACTCATGGTTCTCAGGGTGAAAGAAATTACTAATGGATTTCTTCCGAAAGATAACACTCCACCTAAGGTGTAAAAATAGGCAGCATAGAATTCTCAGCAAATAATCTCTTTTGTAAGTAGACAGGAACAACAAAAGCTTGTGTCTTTTGTTTTGTCATGGAAAGTTTTGCCTTTTAATTCTATTTAGAGAGACAAGAAATACAAAGAAAGAACTGCTGTCCAGTGAGACCATTATGGATAGATGAGCATTAGTACTTTACTATGTTTTGCATCAAGCATAATAATGCTCAAAGTCAATCTGTGTTTAACAGAAGCCTGTTCAAGTTTTTAAAAATCTCTGTAATTGCAGTAGAGAACAGGCTGGTGTTTGTTACAAAAAAGTATTATGTAGCGCACTTCATTGTGAACTCCCACAGCTCCAGTCACAGAACTAAAATCTGTATGGGTTTGTATGTTTAGAGGTGTTGTGTATAAGCTATTATGGATAGAGGGGTTTGGCACTTAAATTCCTCTCACTGTGATGCATGGGAGGAGTTCTGTATCTAAACCAGAAAGATTAAAAAAAAATACAGTGGGGTAAAACTTCCTACATTTTCCATTTGGAAGCCCAGCTATGGGAATGATGAAATCATTTTAACTTTTAAAGGCTTCACTTTTAATATTGAGTGCGTTTGCATATATGTGCATACAAATATATTAAGACAAAAAAACAACAAAAGACCATTTTAGACATTACAAGTTTTGTCTTCTGCACAAATTTCGTTGAAAAATGTAGCACAATTTTTATTTAGACTCCAGTTAGATGTTATGGTCAGATTGAACCAGCTATCTGTTGAAACCTTGTAAACGTGTCTGAATTTGACCACTTTAAATGTAAGAAATAACCAGACTACTTCTTGACTACTACTTCTGTAGCCTCACTCAAACCTGCAACTATTTTTGAGTCTTTGAAGGTTTAACAGTGACTTAAAATCAGATTTACTGGAAGATACTCAGCTTCTGAGTGGGAGCAGATAGGTACCTGTTAACCCATGGTTTCACTGCAAAATGGAACAGAACACACACAGTATATTTAATACTTAGAAAGGACTGCCTCTTACTTTAGAGTGCAGCACTTTCATTTAAAAAGCAAACAAATAAACAACAACAAAAAAAGGAAACAAACAGCAAAAACCCACAAGTGGAGATGGCAGGAAAAAAAAATCAAGGGAAGAAGAGCAGCTTTAAGCCTCTCACATCATTAAATTCTTTCCTTCAAATACAGGAGCAGTAAATCACTGTGCAAAATGCATTGTCCAGATATCAGTAAAGGATCTGTGGTTAGTGGGGAAAAGACATGCTTTGCTCAGGTACATTAAAAAAATTCCTCGTGGAGTCTTCTTTTTGCACTGTAGAGTAGAGTCCACCACCCTGTATAATCAAAGAATATTAAGATGTTATAATTATGAAATAAACAAGAGAATTAGGCAAAGCAGACTATAATAACAAAAAGAGAATAGATAAGATGCTTACCCATATACTGGGCTCACTTATGAAACTTCAGCAGAACGGATCTCCAGAAGAAATCCTTCCCCCCTGATAGTCAGCTCTTAAATGGGTCTAGGAGAGGTGGAGCCAGGCTCCACCCCTTCCTGCAGCACAGGTGAATTGCCTTCACCTGTGCTCCCGTGGCTGACTCATTGCTCACCTCAGGTGATCAATCAGAAGTTTGGGCCATGATTCAGCAGTTCCCATACACACCCTAATACAGAAAACGTGAGCCACCCTGTCAAAGCCAGAACACTATGACAGCCAAGGTGGATATTCAGAGTTTGTGACTTGAGTCTAGTCTTTGACTGAAACTAAGCCTTCAAGAAAACGCTAAAGAATTCATCCAGAAATTGTAGCGATATCTACATAATTAAATTAGATTATTGATATCTAAAATCAGCTCTTTTAATTAAGACTTACTACTGCTGAAATTCTCCCTTGGACAGAGGGCTTGTTGGGAACTGACCACCAATCAAACAACGTGAGTGTTGAGCTAAATGTCATCATTGCTTACGTCCTCTGTGCAGTTGTGAATTCCTTCAGCAATTCAGAGCAGAGCTGAAGCAAGTGCTGTAGTTTTGTTTCAGTTGGTTTCACCTTTTAACATCAATTTGTTGTCTGGGTTGCACATAGATAAGAAAATTGTTAAAACAATTGTAAAAAGAAAAAAATGTACTGAGAATGGAAGATAAAAGCAGTATTATTATGAATAGTGACTTAATTACTGTAAAGTTGCAGCTGGGGCCAGAATTGTGCATCTCTTTGTGAATTTGTTAGTATTAGTGATCTCATTTAGAGTGTGTGTATATACCATGTTTATCAGAATAATTGGAGTAGCTGTTTGAGGAAACTGTATCCAATTGTTCATTAATATTTGCTGCTGAGAAATGTCAGGCTGGCAAGACATGACAAAAGAATGAATGTATGGCCTCATTCCATGACATCACATAATTATTTTTTTTTTCTATGAACTCTGATATTACACAGCCAAAATACATCTTATATATAATTTCCAGATTCGTCCTATGTTATGGGAGAGATTTCAGACCAGAGTTAGAAACAGGATCCAGAAATCTTCACCCTTAGGGGCAAAGTCTTCTATTCTGTGTCCTCCTAATTGCAGCTTTCCTCTGTTCTAATGGTGCATGCAAATATCATAGCTGGTATGGTGAATTTCATACACAGACTAAAGAACAGAAGTAGGGCTGCAGTTGAGTGGATTAGGTATCTACTTGCAGGCCCATGGGAATCCATGCCATATTGAATGGCATTTTTGCTGCCTATAAAGTTTCTGCTAGCAATGGAAGATGTGGAAAATAGCACGTGATGCTTCCTGGCCACGTGTTGCTTTAACATGTTTGATGCTTCCTCAGATTGTGAGACTACGCAAATGCAAAGGAAGGGTTGGCTGCCTAGGGATTTTTTTTTACTTTTGTTTTTATTTATATATTTGTATTTTATTTTTTTATTTTTGGTATTAAGTAGAAAATAGGCATCCCTTTCATATAATGCATTTTGGGAAAGAGAAAAAATCCATAGGAACTTCTAATTACAAATGAATTTTGGGGAAAATCATTATGATTCCCAACATCAGTGCTTAGACAAAGCCCCTTACTGATTCTGAATGAAGGCTTGCCCTCTGAAGCTGGTGGTAAAATGTGGGTCTCTATCACATGTGGTGTCTATTAACTCACCTCTGTGCCTAATTCACTGGATACATTACTAATATGGGTACCCTGTAATAAATTACCAAAACCAGAAGCTATGTGAAGAGCTAGATAGTTGCACACTTAAAGATAATTACGCATTTTCTTTGTTTTAATTAGGATCATTGTTTGCTGTCAGCAGACTTGATTTGTCAAACTATTTTAGCAGAATCTGGCTCTTTTTTCTTTTTCCTGTTCTGGCAAATCATTGCTGTAAATGACTCACTGCTGGGCCTCATGAAATTTCAGAGTATTTTTTCATTCTGCTAGGTTTTAATCTGCTGGTATTAAACTGTGTGTAAACTGAACGTGAAGTCATTAGAAGCATGGGCTCAATGACTGCTCAAATCACAGGGATGTGAAGAATAACAGAAAAGAAACAGTTGAGCATTTTAATTGCAAAACAGTTTTAGTGGTAGTATTTCTCCCTTTTTACAGAAAGTTCTGAAATACTGCAGCAAGTTATTCATTATTATAAGCCATTGATATGTTCACTTTATGAACATTGTCTTAATTATAATACCTTTATTATTTTTTTCTTGCAGATTAAAGAATGGCTCTGTTTAAATTGCCAGATGCAAAGAGCATTAGGTGGGGACCTAGCATCGGGTCACGGTCCTGGGCCACAGCTGCCTCCACCCAAACAGAAGACACCAATTCCAGCTTCAACAGCTAAACCTTCCCCTCAGTCACAGCCAGGTCAAAAGAAGGATGGTTCCCCAAAACCTGATCCTTTGCAGCAAGCAGACTCTAAAAAGCCTGTACCACAGAAAAAGCAACCATCCATGCCTGAGTCTCCTCCTGTAAAATCAAAGCAAACCCACGCTGAACCTTCTGACACCGGCCAGAAAATAGATTCTACTCCAAAGTCTGATCAGGCCAAACCAATGCAGGCTGAAGAGAAGCAAAACCAACCCAGCATACAGAAGCCTACAATGGATACTGTGCCTACCTCTGCAGCACCGGGGGTGAAGCAGGATTTGGCAGATCCCCGGTTTCCATCAACTCAACAGAAAGTGACAGATTCCCCAAAGCCAGAGACTACCAAGCCACCAGCAGACACACATCCAGCTGGGGACAAACCAGATTCCAAACCACTTCCACAAGTGTCTCGGCAGAAATCAGATCCCAAGCTTGCATCTCAGTCTGGGGCTAAATCAGATGCTAAAGCTCAGAAGCCCATTGAGCCAGCACAGGTGAAAGATGATCCTAAGAAGGTACAAACAAAACCAGCCCCAAAACCTGACACCAAACCAACTCCCAAAGGCCCTCAGACAGGGACAGGTCCCAGACCTATGTCAGCACAGACAGCAGCTCAACCCCAGCAACCTCAGAAAACTCCTGAGCAATCCAGACGTTTCAGCCTTAATCTTGGAGGCATCACTGATGCTCCTAAGCCTCAGCCTACAACACCACAGGAAACAGTTACTGGGAAACTTTTTGGTTTTGGAGCTTCAATCTTCAGCCAGGCCTCAAGTTTAATTTCCACAGCTGGTCAGCCGGGCTCACAGACATCAGGCCCCACTCCACCTGCTGCAAAGCAGCCCCAGCCTCCTTCACAGCCTCCAGCCCCTCAGGCACCTCCCAAAGAGGCCACTCAGGCTCAGTCCCTTCCAAAAGCTGCTCCCACAAAGAAAGAAACCAAGCCTCTGGCAAGTGAAAAATTGGAACCAATGACTGTGGATAGCACTATAACGACTAAGGGATCTGATTTAGAAAAGAAACCTAGTTTGGCTAAAGATAGCAAACCTCAGGCTGCTGGAGCTAAGAAACCTGCCGAGCTGTCAGAACAGGAAAAAGCCAGCCAGCCTAAGGTGTCCTGTCCCCTTTGTAAAACTGGACTAAATATTGGTTCTAAGGATCCTCCCAACTTTAATACATGTACGGAGTGCAAGAAAGTTGTGTGTAACCTCTGTGGATTTAACCCAATGCCACACATAGCTGAGGTAAGGCGATATAGTCTGTATTTACTGTGTTTCTGCCAGCAGGTTCCCAGTGCTGGGGTATCGATTCTTTAGCTGATGGTTTGTTAAGGAAAAATTTAAATGTTTATTCTGTGGCCTTTTAAAATTAAATATCTGCATTGTATGAAACTTGGTCTGCAGTCAGAAAGTACTTCCAATGAGTTTTTTGCATAACAGTGTGTGGTGTGGCTGGTTGATAATTTTTTTGGGGCATGAACAGATAGTTTATTATCAAATCTTCTAAAATTGGTGCTACTATTGTACAGCAAACTTCTGTACTTTCTAGTCTATCATGTGATAAAGTTTCTTCATATGCTTCAGTATTTTATGTTAACATGTATGCTTCCTCATTTAATCCACATTCCTGATTGAGGCAATTGTAGAATGAAGGAATATATTAGTGCTTAGTTATTCTTCTTCCCCAGTTTGATAGGCTTGCTCAGTTAACCTTATTCTGTCTCTGGAGACTTTGTATATGCTGTTATGCTTATTAGGAAATTTACCTGTGTGGTAAAATGTATAAGGTTCTGAAGTCACTTCATTTACTGAGGGCTGAGAATTTGAAGGTGCCTTTTCCGTGGTTGCTCAAGAGAGATCCAGCAGGGCCAACTTCTGTTTACAAGAATTAAGCTTATTTTCAACAGATTACTCAGATTCTATGTTTTTACCCCTCTTTCTTTATTTCTTATAATTGTTTTTATAAATGTTGAGGGGATTGGAAAATTTATACTAGCTTAATGGAAAGATGGAGGCTTCTATATCAAGTTGGTGACTTGACAAATGCAGATAACGTAAAAATATTTTTAATTTAAATTTGTAAGTTGGTCTGTGTGGTTTGTGAGAAAAGTAGCTGTTGGTGTTGTTCTTGAAATCTGAATGAATGAATTAGAAATGCGTCCTGGGCTAAAGGTTATAACATCTCTGCCCTAAGTTGAGAGCAAGTGTTGGGGAGAAATAAGCAGTATTTTCCCTGCTACTTCTTTTGTTGTACATTTGTTTTTTTGTTGGATTAATTTCTTGAATGTGCTATCAGTGGAAAGATGTTTTTCTTTCTATAGTAAGAACATTTTATCTACCTCAAAACTATGTTGATTACTGTCCAGAGCAGTCATTAGGTCAGAAACAAAGGTCTGAAAATGCAAAAAGATACAGTGATTGAAAGACAAGATTCCATTAAATTGCTGCTTCTGCCCTGAAAACCATCCAATGCACACAAATTCTTCCATCACTGTCCAACCTTTTGTTCCCTGTGCACACACACTCTCTTTCTTTGGTTTTAAATACAAAAAATGCATGCATGCACAGAATATCACAGAAACAAGATGTGTACATTCTGGTGAAATGTGCTGAAATGACAAGTATACAAGTCCTCGTACATGAGTTGACTTCCTCAGCATTGATTTAGGCTTGATGGTGTTGGGACTACACTGTAGTTTGCAGATTTCTCTTCTGTGTATTTCTGCTAGAGATGAAAAAGGTAGTATTCTGTTTCCTTTCTCCAATCCGTGTTATTACCAGGGGATTCTTCCCATTTCAACTTTTTGGAATAATAATGATTTCCTGTAGTCTGACTTTCTTAGGCCTTTCTTTGCCTTATTTTTTTTTTCCTTGTTCCATTTTCTTCTTTCTTATACTACAAATTTCCACCTCTGTCCACAATTTTGAATCTTCTTTTTCTGATGATTTTCACTAAAAATTGGCAAACCTCTCTCCTTTGAGAGCAGCTTGCTTGGTTGAGGACAGCTTGACTTTCATGAAGATGGGAGACAGAAGAGGGAGCTCATCCTCTCCTCTCCCACATGATCTGTGCAAATAATATATTTTATGTCAGAGAGCAACTCTGTCCATACATGTATTGCATATGGTATATGGCTGTTGTATAACATAATGATGACCAAATATTTTATGCTCACTAGCATACTCTTATCCTTCAGAAAACTATTTTCTTATGTGTTGAATACCGTCTTGGAGGCTTAATTTACTTGTTATTTTTGGAGACTTAGGAAGGATAAATAGAAATGTTTTTTTTGAAAACATTTGGTTTGGTCTGGTCTGGTCCGGTTTTATGCTTAATTTTTTTATTCCTATTTTCTGAATTCAAAGAGAAAATTTGTTATAGGTTATGTTCCTTCCTGACCCCAGAACATGTTTTGAGTGTACAAATGTAATGGGTGCTTTATAGTCTTGTTGTAGAGTCACAGCTAAATCATAGTGATTGTAACAGCTGCTTGCATATTATCTGTCTATTGTTGCCTTAGTAACAGCTGAAAACAGGATGGATTTTATTGAGTGTATGTTGGTCCGAACCTTGTCACTAACAAAGCTTGCATTGAGCTGTATGGAAACAATCAGTCTGACTCATGGAGACGTTTTTCATGGATGGATGCAGAGGAGGATCTATACTCTGTGGTCACTTCTACCTGAGGAACTTCTGTCAAGGAATGTCCTCTAGGCAGTGCATGGCTGTGCTGCAGACAAGACTGCAAGTACTTTAAAGCAGAGAATGCACTTTGTTACAGTGAGTTACTTGCTCTTGCTTGTTTATAACAGATTTAACTTGTAAAATTTCTTTAGTCCATAGCAAACAGGCTTCTGATAGCCTCTCTTCTGCCGGAAATAAGAGAACTAGACTTTTACCTGATCCAAGCAATATGCTATTTACTTCAGTAAAATTGCATTGGTTTGTGTGAGCTGAGAATTAAGCTAGAATGCTTTCACCTAAAAGGAGCCGATTGTTCCTTTTCCCTCTGATTTGTTGCTCCAACAGTCAAATAGTTATTTACTTAAACGCAATTTATCCATGAAGCAAACAGCTTCAGATGATTAAATAAATGACACTTGATAGATTTCAGACCCACAGGACCATGTTGTGCTCTAATGCATTAACAGACTCCTTATTCTGCCATTTGCTCAACAGGGAGGAGCACTGTTTACCAGCTCTGTAATTAGCTTTCCAGCTCAGGTAGTTGGAAGCAGCTCTATTTTTAGTAACAAAGCGCAGGATCACAACTGCAGAAGGTAGAAATGAATTGTGTGACAACGACCATTTTGTGCATTTAAAACTCAGTGAAACTGTTTAGAATACTGAATAGGTGTGAGATGGTTGCCTATAATGTAATTAAGTATTCCTGGTATTCCTGACCAGGATCAGGAATATAGATTAATATAATGTTAATGTGTAATTAAAAAAAAAAAAAAAAGAGGGATTTAAAACTGAGCTACAGGAAAACTGAGAAATCCAGATCCATAGAATCTTTATGGGCAACAAGAAAGAACAGCATCTTAAGAGTCATATATTATGAACAGAGAGAGCTCAAAATGTAATGTTTATATGTGAGTATGCTAATGGCTCTAATCTAATAGAACTGCCAAGGGAGCTACAGAAGTGCTTTTTAGTCTACTGATCGCTATAAAATTATCTGAAAGGGTACTTGGGAGTATAAAATATTTCATGTTCAAAATAATTTATTAGGGCTATAGAAAGGAAAGAATTATTTCAGATGAAGGACGGAGGAGTTGGGAAGGGTAGAAAAGGCATAGTATCCAAGATTTACAAAGGACTTTGTGTTTGAAGATGTTATCTGTCAGAGATGTAATCGGAACAGGTAACATAAACAATGTTATGTAGCGAGTAATGTTTCTTAATGTTTATTGCAGTGAATATTCTCTATATGAAACTTTTTCATGTGATCTATAAACAATGACCATGATGAAACCTTTTCCAATCTATATTCTTGGATTGTTAAAATGAAAATTATATAAACTTAACTCACAAAAAGAATACTTCCCATTGTTACTTATTAGACCAAACTGAGTAAATACTTTTTTTGTCTTCACAAGTACCATGGAGAGAGGAAAAAGCAAAAATATTAAACTCATTTTCTAAGAACAGTATTATTACTAATTTCAATGGCTTAATCAGCCTAAAAATAGTACTTTGCTCTCCCAGTAAGAACATTTAGAGTTAACAGTAAGTATGCAGGTCACTGCAAAAGCAATGTCTTTTTATTATCATTGCAACAGATACAAAAGCACAACAACACTATTTAGTAGTGCAGATTCTCAGCTACAAAACTCTATTTCAACATAGTCATCATCACTACCTATGCATTTTTGCCAGCAATGAACAAAAGACTGTATGCCATGCTCATAAAATAAATAATAAATAACTAAATTAAAATCTGCACCAGTGGAGGTGCCCCACTGTCACCACTGCAGAAATGCACCATCCACTGCCTCACTGTGCACACATACACTCATTGGTCTCAATAAGCATTCAGCAGTAAACATCACTGTGTGCAATTGTTTCTGCATGGAGGAATTCAGTTACACACTTTTGGTTCATACATACTTCCGTATCTGATGCCATTTTGTCAGACTGCCCCTCTGTTGCTATCTGTCACACTACAACAGAATGTAATGGAATAATGGTGGGAAGGTTCAATCTCTACTGCCATACCACCACTATCCTCCTCTACCATCGGAAGCCAACGTAATAAAGTAGATATTACTTTATTCACTGCAACCCCTGCTGATATAACTTTGGAACTTGGGGGACATCAGAAGGGCACTCTTGTTGTGGTTTATTGTCATATGCCTGAATACATATTGGAGTCTTGTGTGTTCCACTAAGAAATCTGCAGGAAGGGTACTGGCATGATTGGATCTTTGATGTAAATAATTCTGTCTTCTCCTCTTTTTCCAAACTGTCATAATGAAGTCTAACCTCAGATGGAACAAGGATCTCAGCAGGTGTGACCCAATACTCAGGGTTAAATAGTTAGCTTTAAAATTGAAAATAAAATTAAAAACCTACCCATTAATTTAATGCCCAAATGTGGCTCAGGCTTCTTAAAGTTACACATGCAGGAACACTGTGAAGTAACAAGCCATCAGCAGTTCCAGTGAAAATCATCATAGAATGGCCTGGGTTGAAAAGGACCACAATGATCATCTAGTTTCAACCCCCTGCTATGTGCAGGGTCACCAACCACCAGACCAGGCTGCCCAGAGACACATCCAGCCAGGGCTTGAATGCCTCCAGGGATGGGGCATCCACAACCTCCTTGGGCAACCTGTTCCATTGTGTCACCACCCTCAGTATGAAAAACTTTCTCCTAATATCCAACCTAAATTTCTCCTGTCTTAGTTTAAAACCATTCCCCCTTGTCCTATCACTATCCACCCTTATAAACAGCTGTTCCCCTTCCTGTTTATATGCTCCCTTCAAGTACTTGAAGGCCACAATGAGGTCTCCTCAGAGCCTTCTCTTGTCCAAGCTAAACAAGCCCAGTTCCCTCAACCTTTTCTCATAGGAGAGGTGCTCCAGCCCTCTGATCGTCCTAGTGGCCCTCCTCTGGACCCGCTCCAGGAGCTCTGCATCCTTCTTGCACTGGGGGCCCAAGGCCTGGAAGCAGTACTCCAGATGGGACCTTGCAAGAGCTGAGCAGATGGGGACACCTACCTCCCCCAGCTGACCACCCCTTTTTTTAATGCAGCCCAGAACATAGTTGGCCTTCAGGGCTGCAAGCACATGCTGCTGCCTCATGTCCAGCTTCTTGTCCACTAGGTCCCCCAAGTCCTTCTCCATAGGGCTGCTCTCAAGGAGATCTTCCTTCAGTTTGTATAAGTACCTGGGATTGTCCTGACCCAAGTACAGCACCTTGCACTTGGCCTTATTGGCCTTATTTAAAATCCTTAAAACGGTACACTGCATCATCTGAGGTGACACCCATTACCTATCGTTACTTTATTAACCAACTCGTGTTATCTTGTTTTGCAAGTCTAAGAAGGCTCAGACCATTCTGCAAGTTGGCAGATTTCACTCCTATTAGAGGTTCCTGTCTACTTTTATTTTAGTAATGAGTTGTTTTGGAAAAAGATGATGTCTGGGAAGCAGTATAGAAGAATTTGCACTTAAGACAGAAAGAGAAAAAAACAACCATTTCTTTCAGCTGTATAATTTATCTGCTCTGCTTCTTCCCTCTCCCCTTATATTTATAGCTCCTTTTTAAACTTTGATTGTAAGGTAGTGAATGCTATTATTTTTTAATAACAGTAGGCAAGTAATACAGAATTTAATAGACTAACACAGTACATTCACTAAATTTTATGGAAATTTTATCCATTAAAAGGTAAGTCTTTATAACTGAGAAAACGTTAAAATACTACTTACTATTTTGAAAGATAAAATCTGCATTGAAAACAGAGTGTGTGTTAGATGATAACTCCTCCAGTGTATTTCTTGACTATCAGAATGAAATTAATTTAACTACAAATGAGATATCTTGCTTCTCCTGTTTAATTAATTCTGTGCACATAATAGAAATTACATTAAAATAGAAATATTTTTATAAGAGAACTTGGCTCTTCCTGATTTCCTGCAAAATATATATATTGTATACATGAAATGGAAGGGTTAATATGGAACGAATCAGGGGCAACTCAATTAAAATTTAAAACAGGTAAGAATGAAAAAAGAAGTGGTTTCATGCTGGGATTCACCTTACAAATATGGCTGAACAGCCTAAGCATCATCAACAGAGTTATGCTTCTGGCATCTTTGCAGAGGCAGTTAAATGATTGAAGTCACAGACTTGAGTTGTCTAGGATATATCAAGTGTCTTTGAGGCTTCCACCCTTCTCTGATGCCAAGCTAAAGCCGTGTTCCAAGAAAACCTACTTCAACCTGATAGTTCTCTATAGGCTTGAGCTTCTGTTATTTGCATACAACTTGAGCTGTTCCTTTTGAGCATTATGTCTGCTGGTTAAATACCTTTGGCACCTAGACGTTAGATGAAATCCCTTTTAGGAGCTGATTTTGGTGTGTCTTTGAGCATACTTCACTGAGATACAGTACTGTTTGGCATAAACATCAGTCGTGGCTGTTTTTATAGATAACATTTATGCCTGCTCATGGTTGAGTACAATATGGTAGTGGCTTATTTAGTTTTCTCTTTCTCAGTACATAAAAAAGATCAGCAAATATGTAGATGTGTGACATCAGGACTCCCATCCCAGTTCAAGGTACAGTCGAGTTTCCAGTCTCGTGGTCCCCTTCAAGACCTCATCAGTTTGTGTTCGCTAAGGTGGAATAGGGAAAGTGAAGCCAATAATAAGCTACTGCATCCAAGTGACCTGAAAATTAATAATAGTTTTATTTCAACGTTCCATCACTGTGAAGGGAAGTGAGAAGATCCTAATTTACTCACAGGTTTACCTGAGTGGATGTCTTGCGTTTCAGTAGGACTTGTCATTCTGAAGTGAGTTATGCTGTAATGCAGTTTCATTTATTTGGCATTCAGGTTTTGTTAGTTACAACTGAATGTGCTGATCTTGAAACAGGATTTGAAAACAAGACTTATTCAGATCTCCAGAGTTGTATAGTCATGACATTATCTACAAGACTGTGTTCTTGTTAATTTTTTGTTTCAGCAGTTACAACCATAAAATTGGGGATTTTTTTTTTTTCCTGGAATTAAATTCGAGGAATGAAAAAGATTAGTTTCAGTGCTCAGAGTAGTAGTGTGACCTTTGGAAGTACTGTAATCATGATTAATTGCTTATTGTGTATTCAGGCCTCGAAAAGTTTCCAAATTGCCTCTCAGAAGCAAGAACTCCAAGGATGGCTAAATGCAGTTGAAACAAATAATGGGATAAAGACATAAAGCTATGCAAAGGCAGATGGCTTTTATTAATGTTGGTAATGGCCATTGATGGTGTGAAATCTGAAGGGATGGCTGCTGCAGCTCTGCTGCTGACACACAGACATATTTTGTGTAGCTGCATAGTTTCCTTATCCGGCTGGAATTCATATTCAATATCTTCTTTGCCAACGTTAATGATTTGATACCATCTTTAGATGTCTTTGCTCTTAGAAAATGAGAAATGCTTAGGTGAACAGTTAGCATAGAGCTTTCAACATTGATTCTGCTGTGTGTTCTATTTTTTCCCTACACCATTAGGAAATCAGTTCATAGTGTGGTGTGTTACTGAGGGTCAGGCAGAAGTCTGAAATCCAAAGTAGATAATCGGGGAAGATTACTGACCTGGCATTGAGCCAGGTGATTTTCATCTGTGTTATGTCAGTAGAAATTTTTCTGGTGTCTTGTTATTAAATAAGGAAGAAGTCTCCTGAAACCTAAGATATTATTAATTGCATCTAAGTTTAACATCTTCTTGTGAACTTCATAATAGTATTTTAAGGGTTGTTTTTCTGATAAGGATATATATTTTTTTCTTCTGTTTTATGATGTGTAATAATCTTTTCCAAAGCATAAATGCTTTATTTTGAAAATTCAAATATTGGTGTGAGATTAAGTTAGTTCAGGATGAAACTAAAGACTTGAAAACATTGTGACCTCCTTCCAGATGTTGTTAAATGAGTGGACAAAATCTAATGGATATTAAATTCCTCTTCTTTTTTTTGGTGCCCAGCTGAGATACTTTATCTACCTGATCACATTGATGATAGGTACAGGAACTGTCAAAGCTTAAGTGATCATAAAAACATAACTCATTATCTCTTTGTCAGAATCCTTGCATAGTTTTGGTCTTCTTGTAGACTGACTGCAAGGAGGATTTCTGAATAGATTGCTTTTTCTCATCCAGCAAAATGAAAAGCTGATATTTATCTAAAGAAAAATGTTTTTATAAAACAGATATAAATATTTTCACTATTTGCTAATGAAATATTCTAATTACTAGAACATACATTTTTGTGTCATAAAATTCTTAAAGGACAGTGTGTACTAATTTCCTGCAAACTGAATCTATTCATGTTATTACAGTAGTTAATAAGTTCCAGTTGCTGCATATGTTCAGAATTCCATGTCATGGTTATGCTGACCAAAAGACTAATGCCCCTTTAAAGAAAGGTCAGTATTTTGCACAGAGCAGGCCCAAATATCACTTGGGCATCACTGTTGTGTGATGAATTTTGATTTAATGGGATTGTGTACGTGCAGTCAAAGGCATCCTACAATTAATTTTGAATGCTTGCAGGAAGTGTGACCAGCAGTAGAAATAATCAATTGAACATTAAGACGTAAAGAAAGAGAAATGAGAAAGATGGGGGCACTTCCCTAGTTTCTGTTCTGTGTGCTTCACAATAGAATTTCACCTTGAGTTATGTAAAGAATGTAACAGTCACTTAAAGATGATTGTTGGCCAGTAATTTCTTTTGAAATGCACATTTCTGTTGACCAAGGGAAGAACAAACCTGATTTTAGATTCAGTATTATTAATGAATTTAATTGATTTTTTTCTAGTAGTACTAAGGGTAGGGATAGAAACTGGGTGGGAGCTTAAGCCACTATGTAGTTGTGGAGAAGAGATTAGATGCATGCGAATAAGCTGTTTGAGATGCTGTCTGAAAGCATTTGAAACAGGAGGTCATAAACTGATGCTGAAGGAGGGGGATTAGCTGCCTTTAAGCTATTCTTACTGAATTTCATATAGTGTTGTTGAGTCAGGGAAAAAAATACATGTTTTCTGCAGTTACTAGGAAAAAAAAAATTAGACTATGTTAGACTATCACACTTACTGAGAATAGTGATGAAGTATGTGAGTTTTCCATCTATGTTTTGGAGGTTAATGAAATTACTCACAGTGAGGTAAGCTAGGCTTCTAAGGACAAGATGCGAAAGACCATATGGTAGTCTTCTGTTTTTAGTATTTCTAGGTTAGTGCTTTCTTTGTGGCTTCTTTTATTTCTTCCTTAGCAGGTGGCCTTCACATTGGAAATGATCCAGTTGTCATGTACGAAGACTAGAAATTGAGCATAAGTAACCTTGTGCTTAAATTTAGAATTCTAATGAATCTGCTTTTGGAGATCTTCCTATCAGTTGCCTGAATAGTTGATCTAAAACCTGCACGTATATTTATAATCCTTTAATTTTATTTTTTAAGATTTCCCAACTTTTCCTGACCTATCTAGATGTGGTGAGTTGACATTGGCTGGGCACCAGGTGTCCACCACAGTGAGTGAGAACTCACAGTCCTCAACAGGACATTGAAGAAAACACAGAGGGAGAAGCTCAGGAGTTTAAATAAGGATAGGGACATTGCCCACCAATCACTGACAAGGGCAACACAGACTTGCCTTGGGGAAGATTCATTTAATCTATTGCAAATTTCAGAATCGTGTAATTGCAAGGATTGGAAAGGACTTCAAGAGATCATCAAGTCCAACCTCCCTGCTAAAGCAGATTCCCTACAATAGGTCACACAGGTAAACATCCAGATGGGTCCTAATATCTCCCTAGAAGTAGACTCCACAACCTCTCTGGGCTGCTCCAGTGCTTCATTACCCTTACCATAAAGAAGTTCTTCCACGTGTTTGTATGGAACTTCCTATGTACAAATTTTAGGCCATTACTTCTTGTCATATTGCTACTCATCACCGAGAAAAGCCTGGCCTATCCATTTCCCTCCCACCTCCCTTTAGATATTTATAAGTATTAATCAGATTCCCCCTCAGTCTTCTTTTCCTTGGGCTGAACAGACCCAGGTTACTCAGCCTTTCCTCATAGAAGAGATGTTCCAGGCTCTTTGTCATCTTTGTGGTTGGTCTCCTTCTATGAGATCCCTGTCTTTTTGGAACTGGGGAGCCCAGAACTAGACACAGTATTCTAAATATGGTATTCTAAACTTACAGTGATAGAGAACAGTGAGAAATAAAAACAACTGAAAAACACCTTCCTCCCACTCCCTTTCTTCATTCTCTTCTCTACAAGCATTGCAGGAGAATGGAGATTACAGCCAGTCCATAACACTTTGTCTCTTCTGCTCCTCCACAGTCCTTCCCTGTTCCTACTCCAGGCTGGGGTCCCTCCCATGAGATTTTATTCCTCCTGAACTCATCCTGCGTGGGCTTCCCACAGACTCCAGCTCTTCAAACAGTATTCCAACATAAATCTGTACTGCAGGGCTCATTCTTTGGGAGTGAAGTGATTCAGCATGAGTCTCCACAGGCGGCAGCTCCCTCAGTCCTTCAGCCCCACTGTGGGCTTTTCCATGCTCTATATGCTGCCCATGGGCTGCAGGGGGACAGTCTGCTCCACTGTGGGCCACTCCATGGGCTGCAGTTCCTTTCTTCCATGTGCACAGCCAGCATAGCGCATGGTCAGCTCTGGCAGCAGTGAGTCTCTTTTGGAGCTGTTGGAGCTGGCTCTGTTCTGACATGGGGCAACTGCTGGGCTCTGCTCACAAAGGTCACCGCTGCAACTTCTCAGTACCAGAACATTGCCATGTAAGCCCAATGCATTAGAAGCAATATATTGTGATAATTTGATTTGCCACTCCATTTTCTTATAACTGCACACATTTGCAAGTATTGAAGTACACTAAAGATAATGACACAACACTGATCCTGATACTAATTTCATGGTAGTTGTCAATAAAAACCTCTGAATCTTTTTTGAACTGCCCAATAAGCATTAAATTGTACATGTGGCTCTTGTGATGCAGCTGCACTCAAACCCACACATGGGTACACCTTGAATTTATGTAAGAGCTGGCGTCCGATGATAAATGTGACCACAGAGATAAAATCTGACAAGCCTCTGAGAGTCTGTTGTAAATTTCAATCTGTGCACTTCCTGGGCTGCCTGTTGGCATTTCAGAATGCCCTTGAGCTGAAATACTAAATATTAGAACTTCTCTGGTATTTGAATTATGGTAGGAAAGAAGGATGTTTAAAACACTTGATATTTCTTCATCTTTTTTATTGAAATAGGCATTAAATATTGTTTTATCAGGAGTCTGTTTTTATGCTGAAAATTGGCTAAGAAAGAAATTTCAAAGTGTTCTGACTTCTGGCTAATTTTTTAGTGATTTATATTAGACTTGTTTTCCTCTTTAAGTTTTCAGTCAAAACTGATTTTGGATTAAAGTGTCATCACAATTTCAGAAGTAGTTGTATTTTTGTATTGCTTGTATTGCTTTATTTTAACTACAGGAAGGCAAAAATTCTGGTGAAAGCAAAATTTAGTTTTAGGAGTTTTTTTTGTTTTTTTTTTTTTTTCCCAAGGATTCAATTTTGAATCTGTTTAAGGTGATTGATATCACAGTGTGACATCTGTAAGACTGTGAAAGTGTAGGCTTTGTAGTCATTATAGAAGTAAAACTGAAGCATTTTTCTTTGACCTACAGCACACTTGTGTTTTGTCCGGAATCATAAATGAGCCAAGAATGCTTGTGTTGTGCTGCCTATTTAAAGTCCTATGCCCAGTATACCTGCAACTCTGTTATCACAGATCTTTAAAGGGGAAGAGTTGCTATTTTTCTTTTGTATATTTGCTGGACTGGCTCCAGCATGGTTATGTCTGCCTCTCTTGTCCTAAGGAGGCCAGAACCGGACACAGCTCTCCAGATGTGTCTCACCAGTACTGAGTACAATGGAGTAATCACTGCCCTTGGCATGCTAGCTAAACTCTTAACTTATACAAGGCAGAATGTTGCAAGTATTCAAGTATGCCTTTCGTCCCATGTCTCCTCTAGTCTTCATCCTTGTCTCGCTCTGATTTATAGGAGGGAGAGGAGGTTCTTTTAACATCTGTATACCCAGCGTGAGATTAAGAAACAATAGTTCAAATGTTGGTCCGACCAGTTTATTACAAATCTTAATTAGAGAGATGGGGAAGGGGAGGACAGACACTATTATTAATTAGGGTAATGGGGAAGGGAAGGAGGGCAATAGAAAAGACAGGAAAGAAGAAGCAAGGAGTCTTTATAGGAAGAGTGAGATATTCACCACCATGGATCCAGCGTGGTTCATAGTTCAGCCATTGATCTTCAGTAGTGGTGGGTCATCAGGCATTGTTGTTCTGTTGACAACTATGACGATGGCCACGATGACCATGGTGATGATGGGCCCTTTTCAATGCTTTCAAAGTGGTTGAGTTAGCTGTCTTTGGAGTGACAGCTCAAATCCAAAGTGGTTGAGTCAGCTCTCCTTGGAGTGGCAGCTTCTGGCTCTGAGATCTCAGCAGAAACTCCTTTGTTCCTATTTTCTGGGCCTTGCCAGCAGATAAGGGGAGCAGGGATGCCCATCTGCATCCTGTTTTTCACAGGACACGATGGTATCATTCCCCAGTTTTCCGATACCAAGCTGGAGTTATTTAGTCACTAGCCAGATCTTCGGCCAGTAAACACTCCTGAGCACTCTCTTCCAGAGGCAAGCAGCTCTGGTGGAAGGTGCTTTCAAATGTCCACAAAGTGATGTTGATTGTCACACGATAGCACCCATCACTTGCCTCCTCAACAAATCAATCAGAGTCTTATCACAAGAAATACCTCAGGAAGCAAGCTTTGAGCCAAAAAAACAAAAAAGGATTCTCACAATCCTGTACTCAAGGACATGTGTATTGTGTTGGAAAGCACTATCGCACCATGATGCAGTGAAGCACTTTTATCATGGCTGTAAATAAAGAAGTTAATAACTGTGTTTGGAGTGTTTGGGATACAGAGGAAACCCTGATCAGCCCACTCCAAGAATTACTATCTTTAAACTGACCGTAAGTCAGTGTCTGTGAGTGAACTTCACAGAGATAAATGTTGTAGACAAAGTTATAAAGTTTGGATTTGTGATTGTTGTCATGTCTCTACAAAACATATGTCCTATCTTCTCCAAAGCATGTGTATATTTGCTTTTCCAAGATGTGTTAAGCCATTTGACAATAACAACTATAGGTATTGTTTTGGAAGGAAGGAGAGGTTAAAATAGAAGCCAAGTCAAAGTTTCATATAATGTTCAAGGAGATGAATTTTGCACCTGATGTTTTTGTCTGGAATACTTAGAATACTTAGTGGATGAGGGTAAGGCTGTCAATGTGGTCTACCTGGACTTCAGTAAGACACTGTCCCCCACAACATTCTTCTGGAGAAGCTGGCTGCCCATGGTTTGGACGGGCATACTCTCAGCTGGGAGAAATGCTGGCTGGATGGCTGGGCCCAAAGAGTTGTGGTCAATGGAGTTAAATCCAGTTGATGGCAGCTAACAGGCAGTGTCCCCCAAGGCTCAGTACTGGGGGCACTTCTATTTAAAATCTTTATTAATGATCTTGATGAGGGGATTGAGTGGACCTTCAGTAAGTTTGCAGACAACACCAAGTTGGGAGGGAGTGTTGATCTATCTGAGTGGAGAAGGGCACTACAGAGGGACCTGGATAGACTGGATCGATGGGCCAAGGCAAACTGTATGAGTTTCAATAGTGCCGTGTCTTGCATTTTGATCACAACAACCCCAGGCAACCCTACAAGCTGGGGAAGGAGTAGCTGGAAAGCTGCCTGATGGAAAGGGACTTTGGTGTACTGATGGACAGTCAGCTGAACATGAGCCAGCAGTGTGCCCAGGTAGCCAAGAAGGTCAATGGCACCCTGGCTTTTATCAGGAATGGTGTGGTGAGCAGGACTAGGGAAGTCATCTTGCCCATGTATTCGGCATTGGTGCAGCCTCATCTCAAGAACTGTGTTCAGTTTTGGGCCCCTCAGTACAGAAAGGACATTGAGGTGCTGGAGCAGGTCCAAAAAAGGGCAACAAGTCTTGTGAAGGGCTTGGAGAATATGCCCTACAAGGACAGACTGAAGGATCTGGGGTTGTTCAGTCTGGGGAAAAGGAGGCTGAGAGGAGACCTTATTGCTCTCTTCCAGTATCTGAAAGATGCTTACAGTGAGAGCAGGGTTGGTCTCTTCTCACTGATAACAGGATGAGGGGAAATGGCCTTAAGCTGTACCAGGATAAGTTTAGGTTGGATATCAGGAAACACTTATTTACAGAAAGGGTTGTTAAGCACTGGAATAGGCTCTCCAGGGAGGTGGTTGAGTCACCATCCCTGGATGTATTTAAAAACCACTTGGACGTGGTGCTCAGGGACATGACTTAGCAAAGAGTTGTTACTTAGGGTAGTATGGTTAGGTTGTGGTTGGACTCGATGATCCTTAAGGTCTTTTCCAACTTGAGTGATTATATGATTCTATGAATCAAATTACTTCAGGTAAATGCATCTTTCTACTTTTTCCTTCTCCTAAATCAACTTCCTCTCTCCTCATTCTGAAAGCGTTGTTAATATTTGAACTAATGCTGTTTTCTTTTATTAAATGTGAAGCTCCTTCCTTTTTTCAACTTTCATAGTAAAAGTTTTGCTTATTAAGGATTTCTTCGTCCTAAGGCATTGTGCGAAAAAGGAATGCAGTGTTAATTAGTAAGCTTCATTAGTTAGTACAGTCGTACAATCATTAAGGTTAGAAAACACCTCTAAGATCATCTAGTCCAACTATTCACCTACCACCAGTATTGCCCACTAAACCATGTCTTTCTAAGCACCATGTCTACCCTTTCCTTAAGGGTATTCCACCTCCAGAAATGGTGATGACTTCCCAGTTGTAGAACTTACATTGTTGCATCTTGAAATAGTCCATGAGGTTGGTAAAGTGTGAGACCTTATACGGTCTGTGATTGTGCTGCAATTAAAACTAACTCACTAATGGATTGTTTTGGAATCTCCATGTCTGTAAAAAGAGTTCATTCTCGTGTTGTAATAGTAGTATTTATTAAGAGTTTCTTGCTCTTAAATAATGTTTTGTTTGGATGACTCCTTCATACATAAATAATCATTTTCCACAAGTGCATAATCCAAAATTACTGTTCAAAAATAGTCATTTAGTTTTTAGTAGTCATATACGTTTTAAATGCAGAGATACCAGTCAGAATATCATGACTAGAGTGGAATTATACTAGAGCAAGTATTGCAAATTCCCCTTTTTCAACGAGGTACACATAATCGGTAGCAAATAATTATTGCTCTATTATAACAAGAGTCAGGGTGAAATGTTTGGATCTTCCTCAGCAGGTGAGACACATTTTTGAGCATATCTAGCAAAAATTATGCTCTTATTTATTTGTTTATTTATTTATTTCCTGAACTCCTGAAGCTATGGCTGTGATCACAGCACTTGGATACTTTTTTGTTTTGTTTTGTTTTTTCCCCCTCCACTTACTTTATTGTAACTGATTAGGTTTTTTTTCCTTATGATTTGGATTAATTCCTTATGTTGAAGAGTATTAATAACTCCTTTACTTAATTTCATATTGCTTACATACTTTCTATAAAAAATGGAAATTATTGAAAAAGGCATTGAAGAATATTTAATTCCTAAGACTACTAAGCTTTGTGTGCTTGTAGTGAAAAACAGGACAGATCAAGGTGTCCTTGCAACAGTGCACCTTCAGCATGGGTTTCTCTTTTCATGTTTTAGAATCTTGTTTACACAACTCTGTCAATAAAATGTAGAACTGGCAGTGAGCTGACAGAGTTTTAAGAAGGTCACACTTGGAATTTATCAATTCAAACTATACATTTAGTGATAAGGTTGGGTCAGATACCAGCTGCTGGAAACTGATGTTTTCACTGGTAGGCCTTCCAAGTCATTTTACATTTTGAGTATACCTTTTAAGTACAGTTTCTGTTCAGATAAAAATATTTATTTCTGTTGACAGATCTTGTCTGCTCTTTCCTTGGCATAACTTCTTTCTCTACACTTGACTTTAAATCTGTTGCACTGAATCTGTGTGAGAAGAGATACATCTTGAATTTTGTGTTCAACCCACTAGTACTGCTTTAGTATTGTTCTCTCTACTGTTTATTTCAGCCATTCTAAACCAGTTACTCTTACTGCCTATTTTCGACTTGATAGTAAAGTTAAATGTGTGAACATCTCATTTTATTTAATTACCAAAAAGTGAGATTTTTTAAAACATTAAGCGAAGTGAGACTAGACAAGTGGAAAAAAGAAGGTGCTGACATAAAGATGATTATTTGCAAGTTAGTATAATAAAAATAATAAGATCTGTTGTTAATGTTAGTATATTTCCTTGCAATTACATTCTTTTTTGTCCATTGAAGATACCAAACCTGAAGCTAGTGCTTCAGCATTGTATAACAGAGTAGATGGAATTATTTCTATGAAAGTATTAAAAAGAAAGTCTTTTAATTATCGTGGTCATGATTTAGTTGGGAGCTTCAGTCTCTTTGCTGTCTATTCCTAGCATCATAAAAATAAATGAACCGATAAAGAGATTAAAATATATAGATTCATACCGTATATAACTTCTTTATATATTTGCAGATGGAGTGTATTTTTGCATGTTCTTTTTTAAAGGTTGTATTTTATGGTGGATTTATAGTAGTTAGAATACATTGCAGACTCTTGTATTAGATGTGGTAAATATAGGAAAGCGCAGGGATTCATTCAGGCAAGGCTGATTTGCTGTTTCAATGATTCATATATACATTTTGAAAGCCATTTACTTTCCAATGAAGACTCTAAATCATTACCTTACCTTATTGGTAGTTCTTTTAAATTTTGGTGGAAGTGTTTCTTTGTTCATTCAAAAAGGCCAGGGTCTGATTTATTAAGTTCTTGAATGCTTAATGTTGGCAGCCTTATTTACATAAAGACAACAAAATCAGAGAAGGCATTGCAGTGGCTTGAAGGAAGGAATGCAAGAGGTCCACTGATATTATAACATTTTAATTCAGACCCCAGATAACCAGTTTCAAGTGAGGAATGTGAAAGCAGCCTATGCTTGAATGACTTATCTACAAAAAAATGATGAAGGTAGAAAGACACGTATGTTGTCAGACAATCACAGAAATGGTTTTCAATGATCAGTCACAAATGGATCAGTTCAATTAATCACTATTTCTCTCTGGGGTCCATAGAGTTCATAGATTACAAAGTTCCTGCAGTCAATTCCTGAGAGCAGTCTTCACCACACCTAATTTTTAAATTCAGAGGATGGTAAGCAGGAAAACCCTGCCTTTACTTAAGTTTTGCAGTGGTGTTAAGTCTTCACTGAAGTTGAAAACATAATGGCACCAAGGGCTTTTAAGCTAGAAAGATGAGTTTAAATTATTGATAAGATGTAAAAGGAGAAAGGGAAGATAGAGAGCATTTCTTCTCCATTAATGGTGTTACCTAATTATGAGTAATAGTGAAATAGCTTTCGGTAATGTCAGGTATAGTGTATTTCCTTCATTTAGTTCTGGTGGACCAGGAATTTCTGTTGTTGACTTCTACTGGTCTAAATCCCATTGTTTGTTGAGTTAAAGCTGTAAAACAAGAGGAAAAAACAACAAGAAAAAAGATTTATTATGAAAGACTCTAAACTCTATTAGTCAGCTGAACTGAGGCAAAAGAGCAAGTTATTTTTAGAAATAACTACTAGAAATAGTACCTAACACTTGTCATGCAGCTGAAGCTTATGAGACTCTTAAATATATTTCCCATGACCATTTGAGAGGCAGCTGAAGTAAATACTGAAATTATCAGTTATGTCTTCTAGAAGAAAGGATTCTCAAAATTACCCACATAAGTAATATGGATGTCATTTTTCCTTGTTTAACTCCCAAGAGTTGCTAGAAATGACTAACTTCGCAGAGACCATCATTGGTCAATCAGCCTCATGTACTGGCTATTCACATACTATAGTCTGACAGAAATGTGACTGAAACTTTTCTGCCTTGAGAATTAACAGAGAGAGAACCAATTGGTTGCTTAAGTGTTCACCTTCTGTATCTGAGGATATATTTTTATAGTGGCAGTTAAATTTCAGAACTTTATTCTCTAAACAGATGAGGTAAGTTAGGAACTTGTCTCTTGTTAGTAGTTCTGTGCGGGTATGTTCAGATATGTCACTGAAACCCTGAACATAGCACTTTGAAAATTATAACAATTTTCTGGATTACATTCTGGAAAGTAACAGTTCAAGTCTTGGTCTTGCAAATAATAAACTTTCCTGTGAGTAATCTGATGTACTTTGGCTTTCTTCTTGTGGGTAGGGTGCTGCTGTATTTTATTCCATTGATGGAGTGACTTATCCTATAAGGAACTCAGTCTGCTTCTGATTGAACTATTCAAAAAGGAAGAGAAAACTCATTAGGAATGTAGGTGACAAATTTTGTTCTTCCTGAGTACAGACCATTACAATGGTCTGCTAGGACGGTGACTAATGTGGCACAATCACTTGAAGTGATGCATGCTGTTTTGTCATGGTGCTACTCTGTGTGCAATGATTTAGTGTATAGCTGGAGAACTGTTGAAAATATATAATTTGTTTATGATGAGAAACTGTAGTCACGTACCTATAATTGCTGAAGTAGAACAAGAAAGTATATCATAGTAACTTTTCAGGAATTGCTCAGTATTGTTTGGATCTTGCCTCAAGCTTTTCTAACTGTGCGTTTAGGTTTTTATCTTATCGGAGTGGTGGTGGGAGTTATACTGGAACAGCATCACAGAACGTTTCATATAAACAAATACATTACAAAATGTTTTTAGCTTATGTATAATATTGCAAGAAGGAGAAAAAAAACAACAACACAAACAACTAGAATTCCGATGAGTTTGGAGAAATAGCAAGGCACCCACTGCCACCCAAGGCAGTGGAGGATGCATGGCCACAGATGGTTAAAGACTGGGCAGGGCAATAGGATCCTGCAGAAGTTCTCAGGGCCCTGACACTTCCAGTTCATGTCATTGGTTGTTGAGGACATCAGAGATGAGCGCAAAAGAACTGGGAGACTGCTCTTTGAGTGTTCTGTCAGGTGGTCCTTAATGCATACATTGTAACAGGCGTTGCTCATGGCTCCCTGATTCCTCTAATTAAATCCCTGCTATATTTTCTTCCTAGAACTGGCTGGACTTTTTCTGATGGAATGAAGAACTTCTACAGTTCTGAGACATTTTTTGAGTGGGAAGAGTTGTGTGTTTGGAAGCTGATATTTTAAACCTCATGTGGGGAGCTCATATGACTGTGGGCATATGATGTGGACAGCTACAGCTGGTCAAGTCCATGAAAGCTAACTTTACTCAACAATGAGCTAATCAATATAGTTAATGAAGTGATGTGATTCATCTCATCCTAAAATAGACATCTGCATTTAGTCATACGAATTATTGACTAAACTCTATTGACTGTATTGACTAGATCTCCAATAACTTTAATGGGAGCTTAGACAACTAGTTCAAATGCAGACATTTGGATTGCAGATATAAAATAATTCAGTATAAAATAAACCTCAGTAGGTCAAAGTGGTGTCAGTGGAACAAGCCAGCTTGCTCAAGTCTTGAAAATCTCCATGAATGGAGGTTGTACAACTTCTCCGGGTAACTTGTTCCAATGCTTGAACATCCTTCATGGTGGAAAAAGTTTTTCATTTGGTTCAGTTCAAATTTATGTCTGTGGTATCATGTCCTATCACTGGGCGCTGCTCTAAAAAGCCTGCCTCTATCTTCTTGATGACCTCCTTGTAAGTTCTGTGATGCATCTGTTAGGGTCTCACAAAGTCTTATCCCTGTGCTGAGTAAGCCCTTCTCCCTCAGCTTCTGTTCACAGGGCAGTTGTTCCAGCCTCTAAACATCTTGGTTGCCCTTCACTGAAGTTACTCCAATTTGTCATTGTCTTGAGGGCACTGAACCGGATGCAATGTGCTAAAGGTAAACTAATGAGTAATTGGATAAAATTGGGTAATCACTTGCTTTGATCAACTGGCCATGATCGTTTTAAGGCAGCCTTCTTTACAGCCAGTGTGTGCTGGCTTACATTATGGGCTTGCTACTCATCATGACCCCAAGGTCTTTGTCAGTGTGACTGCTTCCCAGCTAGGACTTCTTCATTCATAGGTGCATTAATTTGCATTTGTAATTTTTGAATTTCATTAAGTTTCCCATTGGCCCCTCTCTCCAACTTACTTAGGTTCCTTTGATTGACAGTCCACCTGCAATACTGCAACTTTGAAGGAATGCACTCCATTACTTTCCCCAAGTCAACTAGTCAATTTACAAGACAGACTCCAGTACCCTGTTTGTTATCAGCCACAATGTAATTTATGTACGGCTCCTTAACAACCATCCTCTAAGCTGGATCATCTAACCTGGTCTTAATTGATCTGGTTGTCTAGCCATCCATACTATAATGCCCTTGCTCTAATACAAAAATGTTGTGGGCTACAACGTCCAAAACTTGCTCAAGTCAAAATAAATGTCATCCTCTCCTCTCATCTTGTCCATAAATCTAGGCATTTATTGCTTTAGAAAGCAATCTAGTTTGTCAGGTATTATTTGCTCTTGGCAAATTCATTAATTCCTACTTGTCTTTTCTGCCTTCAAACCTACAGAATTGTGTTCTGGACTTCCTCTATGATCTTCTCAGGGAATGAAGTGAACTTTACCAGTTTGTAGTGTTCTGGATCATTTTAGAACAGGAAATGCAGCAATTACCTTTCTTCTCAGATCACCATGTAAATAAGTTTAAAATCTCTCTAAGTGATCACCAATTGTTAGTTTTCTCACTCATGCTGTTGGACTTGAGTTTTGATGAAGGTCTGAGCTGTTACTCTTGAATACTCTGGTGTATCAAATAGAAGTACCGAAAGAGGTCCCCAGGAACCTAGAGAAGTGTTCTCAATCTGTCAGAGTTTCTGTGTTACCTGGACAATTAATGTGTTTTACTGCCCAACACTTTTTTATCATGATTTCATCTAATTAGGCATGCTAATTCTGGAGTTGAAGCATATTGCAGAGATCCAGGCATCTTGTTCCATGTACATAACTGTTTGTGTTAATGTAACAGATCTTACTGCCTACAGTGTATACAGTTGTTTGTGAATTTGTTCCAGAAAAAATCCTGGCAAGTGCAAAGATGTATAGAAATACACACTTTATATCGCTGTTTGTATTCTGAAGTAGTATAAGCTAATGTTTTTGACAATATGTTAGTCCAGGAATAGGCTGCACTCATAACGGTAGTTTATATTTCTAATAGTCATATGTAACCATTTCAGATCCCTAGAGAAAGCTATTGCTTCTTTTAGTCAAAATTACTTGAATGTTAATGTAGTTGTCCACCTAAACTTTACAATAATGTTTTGTTCTTCTGCACTGAGCTACTTGACAAAATTGTTTCTATCACATTTAATGAAAATATATTCTTCTTCAGTTCTACTTTATGCAGGGGTCATAGACTTATCATATAAAATGCATGAAATTCTACTACTAGTGTGAGATTGAGTTGGTTTATGATAGCAAAGTGTTTGTCCTTCAACAGTAAAAATATAGTTAGCATGTTTATCATTACTTATAATGATACTTATTTTGCCATTAGTAGTATTTTACTATCTGACATTCTGACAGATGTTCTGTGTGAAGGAGGCATTGCTACAAATTACTGGTTCAAATGACTTTATTTGTATTTGTTCTCTCATTATTTCTAATAGAAGATGACACAGCATAGTGAGGAGAAAAACCACTGAACTAGTGTTGTGAAAGACATGGTTTAAATGTGACGAACACAAAGTTGTCTTGACAAGCCAAAGAGATTCTGTAATATTCAATCTTATGGCTTAATTATAGGAAAAAAAATTAATATTAAGAAACAAAACACGTTGACAATTGTTGAAGATGTTACTTCCATCCAAGTTGAAGAAATCCTAGATTAGAATCAGTCTTGGGATTTGAATTATCAATAACAACCAGAAATGGCAACATCCATACTCTTTTAGTAGAGCTCTGTTCAACCCACCTGGCTGAGTAGAAAATGAATGGTTGGTTAGGCTCCAAACCAGAGTGCTTTCCACTCCAACAGGACATTGTGAACAGTGTGAAGCTACTTTTTGCTTCAGCTCATCAGTTTTGGAGGAAAGGTAGAAGCCTAAGGCATATTTCCCTCTAGGCTTGGGCACAGGATTAGAGTTGCAAATTGCCTTTTGCTTGATGAGAACATTTAGACAACTGTTGACCATCCTTCATTTACAAGTATAAATGTTAAGAAATGTCCTGAATACATATGGTCATTAGTCAGTCACTGAAAAGTTAGCCAGCAGATATAGCAATGTAGTCCAAATTTCTGTTCACTCAGTCATTTTTCCACATTTTTGGCATATTTATACTAGTTGCCAGGTTGGTTTTCAGATCTCTCTGTGTTGTTGAACAACTTGATTAATGTCATCAGCTGATTTTTTTTTTTTTTTTTTCTGTGTAAGACCAAGAATATTAGGGTTTTTACACTGAGATATATAACATTTCCACGTGATTATCTGAGCTATTATAAACCAGACAGCAGATTACAGCCAGCCCATCATCTGCTCTCATTTAAATCAGCATAAATTTGAAGTAGCTTCACTGACAGTAAAATTTTTCCTTATATGCACTGGTATACCCAAGAGTGAAATTCAGTGTTACGGTTGTTTCTGAAGGCAAGCCATGTTTTTCATCCAAATGCTGTCTGAGCTCATATTAACTCACAGCTCTTGATGTAAGTGGACTTAAACTGTTGATTCTAAAACTGACCATCCATAGGTAATTTTGCATTTTTCCTGTCAATCACTGACTTAACTGTTTGGTCTGCCAGCTCTATTTGCTTGCCATTTTGCCTGACAGTACCCTAGCTGTGGTTTTAAACATGGCAGCAGCATGTAAAATGGGAATTATTTAACTCCAGAAAGTCTCCATCTGGTTGTATAACAACACACAGAATATCTGCTGCCCAATTTATTTTGTCTACTATAGCAAGAAGAGTTTTTATTGTCTGTGTACATCTTTTTCTGACCCAATTAGAAATGTATAATATCAGAAATCATTAAGAAGTCTGTCCTTGTGATATTAGCACCTATATTTTGCAAAGAGTTCTGAAGACTTCAGAGAGGTTAATTTTAGCATTTCATTTATTTGTGTTTCTCCAAAATGAATATGCAGATCTTCTTCACTTATTTTTGTTATTTATGATAATATTTCTGCTTTAGAACTAGCTGCTGTGTAATACACTACTGGCAAAGGGAAAGCGTGATCTAATGGCTGAAGTAGAAAGAGAAACTTAGATCAGTTAATATTGACTGTAGCATGAATATAAATTCCAGCAAACACTATGGAATATGTATCAGTGGGTATATGATTCCTGGATTAGCAAGAAAGCTTGTGAATTTTAATGCTGTAGTACTGGATTGAAAGGCTAACAGATATTTGACAGTTATTTAACTGTGACTGTAGTTCAGAAACATACTGATATGTTTGAAGGGCACCCAGAAATCAGTAAAAATTATTTTATATGAAAATTAACAGGCTTCCTCTAGAGAGACACTAAGAAATATATTGTCAGTCTGTTTAGATAAGGAAAAGATAAGGAACAGATTTGATCAGGCTATGTAGGACTGAGTACCTGATAAGTACATCAGAACCACAGAATAATCACTGTTGGAAAAGGCCATCTAATCCAGCTGTTCACCTAACACCAATATTGTCCACAAAACCATCTTCCTGCGCACTACATCTAACCTTTCCTTACACACTTCCAGGGACAATGACTCCACCACTTCCCTAAGCAACCTCTTCCAATATCTCACCATTCCTTCTGAGAAGAAATTCTTCCTAATGTACAACCTGAACCTCCCCTGACACAACTTGAGGCTGTTCCTTCTTGTCCCCTCCTCTCCACAACCTCCTTTCAAGAAGTTGTAGAGAGTGATAAGGCTTTCCCTGAGCTGCTTCTTCTCCAGACTAAACAATCCTAGTTCCCTCAGTAGCTCCTCATAAGACATGTGCTCAGTAGCTCCTCATAAGACATGTGCTCTAGTCTCTTCACCAGCTTACTTGCCTTTCTCTGGACATGCTCCAAGGTCTCAATGTCTTTCTAATTGCAAACTGAATGTAGTTTTAGATAATAAAAAAATACAGAGCATAGTTAGGTACTGCAGCAATCTATTGGGGTTGGCTGAAGTGTGGTGCTTTTCCATTGCATAACATGAGCAATGACTACTAAGAATGTGAAAGAAAACAATAGATACAGTGTATGTAATAAATAGAATTTGTCTCAATTTACACTTAGTGCTAAAGTCCAAGTCAGGATAATTGAAAAAGTGATTTCTTCTGCTTGTGAACAGCGTTATTGAACGTGAGCTTCAGGTATGTTTTCTCCCATACATGGCTGAATGTAGAGCAGAAAACTATCTTCAGCTGGAGAGCAAAGTTTGTTAGATTCATGAGCAAAGCATCCTCTCTTATTTATTGTTCCGGAGATTCATCTGACAACAAATTTTAATTGATGACACTATATTTTTTTTTCATTAAAAGTAGGTAAAGTTTTCATTTATTTCTATTTTCCTACTGGCTTAACACTATGTAGTGAAAGTTTTAGTCATTAAAAGTCTGTTATAGTTAGAATTCTGACTGGTGTCCAAATGAGATGGGAAATGGAGTGTTCATGCTGGAAAACAGAACTCGAGCTTTCTCCAGCCAGTAACCAGGTATTTTCAAAATTTTGTGTAGCATGCAGCCTGGTACTTAGAATAACTAACAAAGAATCACAAAATAAACAGATTTTTCTTGAATCCGCCTTAGAATGACTTAGAAAACAAAGAAAAAAAAAAGCAGTATATCTTGATATTTACCCCTTGAAGCAGTTGCACTGACTCTTTCTTTTGCAACAGAAGAAGGATTTTTTCAACTCACAGTGTTATGATCAAATAAAATGAATAACTCGTGGAGATGTCTGCCACTGGATCAGTAGATCTGAGCCCTCCTGCCTTTTAAAGTTCACATGTAAGTTTAGGTCTAAGCTTTGTGGTTGGCACTATTTCTGTTCTTTTTTGCAGGATTGTGTAGGCAGCACACAGGTTTCTCATCTGTACTTTTGACTTCACAGTGTGTTTTTTATTTCCTAATGTGGAGAAGGAAAGGGTATCTTTTGGCTTACTACTTTCTAATTGAGTGAGTGTTGAAATTACAGATGGATGAAAGCATTACTATGCTAACAGTTACATTTATTGCACTTTTAAACATTACTGATGGCAAATAATTGCTCCAAGAGAGCACACTGTTCTCATTTGTTTCATTTATGTTAATATAGAATGATAAACGGAGACTTGATAATGACTTACTTTAAAACTTAATTCTATGTGTTATACCATTGTTTTTGTTTCCAATTTGTATATCCAACTAAGGAAGTTTCACTTCTGGATCAGCAACAAAACAGCCTTAGAAGAAAGTTCTCTGGATAACACCTGTTCTGCAACTTCTGTTCTCTATCTGTCACTATGGGGTGCTCCAACTGATGCTAGGGTCTTTGTATCACATTTCTTTTAGGTAGTTATATACTGTCAGATCTAGGTTTCATGCTAGCAATGTTCCACCTTTTTAATGGATATATTAATTTGCTGCTTTTTTGAGTCTTAGACATTTTTATTTTACAGGAGTATGCTTTCATAATGTGTTTGCTCTCATCTGCATACATGAACACAGCATAACTAGGTGTATCAGACTGGCCAGGTTGAACAGTAGCTTCTGCACTGTTCACTTGCTTTGCTCTACTCTAAGATGGTTAACTGTGGGACTTAATACCTTTTTAATCTTTTTATCTTTTATTTTGTTTTCTGAGGAGGCTTCCAAGCAACATCATCTGCATGTGGTTGGACTCTGGCGCTGTATTTGAGCCACCAAAGAGCCATTACAGACTAACTCTTGTGATCTCTTGTGATCCAGTTTTGTGGTATGATAGAACAATTACAATTTATATCTGTTTTACTGCAATTGCAAAAATGGTCTCTATCTCTGAAAATCCTGAATTCTGAAAACTTAGTGATTTTGTTTGCCATTGTGGTAATGTGTAGCCAGACACTTGTTTTGCTTGGTCCAAGAAGAACACTACAAAATAATATTCTTTACAGATACTGCAGTATAGTCAAAGTGACTAATCTTCATTTTAACTTACGCCAGTGTAGCTTCATTGCTGATAATTGTGAATGTGAAGTGAGAATTGCATTTAGAGGCGTCCAGTTTTCTCTGAATGCATTTTGTGTTTTATTCACGCAGAGGAAGCTCTGATAAGCAGGCTTTTAGTGTAGCTGTCATCGTACCCAGAGAAACACTGTGGTTCAGAGGAATTTCACAGATGGCTGAGGGTACTGTGGTTGTTTTGTTCCCTGCCTTCCCTCCCCTTGCCTTAATCATCTGAAACATTTTGACCACATCTTATTTGTATATAAATCAAAGTTCTAGAAAACCATGAAGACTTCACTTCTGTTGGAAAAGTAACCTTAGTGTGAATTATATAAACTTTTATCTTGGGATGTTTAATTTTGTTTCATTTTTGCAGCAAATGTAGCCAATGTCAATGACAAAAATAGTTTCCACTGTTCCCCCTAATTTCTTTAACTCTGTTTTTGTCTCTTCTCAAACATTCTTTCTTTTTTTTTTTCACCCTCTAGCTGGTCTTATTATGATTTCTGGTAACATCTTCCTCAATTTTTCTATGCTGTCTCTGTGAATCTCCAAAATCGTATTCCTCTTCTGCGTGCATGTGTGAAGGGCTGGTTATTGCTGCTACTGCCAGATTTTATACAGTATTTTGTATATGTATAATTAAAAAGTAGTACGGATCTCAACTCAATTGCTTTTGCACTATCCTATTTATAGTTATTAATGTGTAGCAGATGGGTAAATTCTCCACCTGTTCTCAATGCTATATCCAGCTGTTTCAGTGATAATTGTAATTCATCAACATGGGAGTAAGTCGTAGACAAACTCAAAAGTATAAAATCCATTTTGGTTTGAATTGAGAAAAGTAAAGCAAACCAAAAATGCCCTGAAGTTCCACATTGGTGGCTTTTCCACTTGCAGTACCTCATCATATACTTTGTGATAAGGAAATGAAAACAGAGATTTGGCTTCTATTCCCAGTGCTTTGTACTATGACAGTAGGCAAGCGAGGTAAGCTAAGCAAGTGTTGCTGATAGCTGTTTGAGCAATGGTCATCATCTTCTTTATATTCCAGACTCCCTGTTAATGACTGTGACTTCTTGCACCTCAGTAGAAGGGACAATGCCATATCTGGCATACCTCCAAATCTTAGCACTATCGTCCTTCATTTTGAAGTCTTGAGGTTTTCTATAATTTTGGGATACTCAAAGAAGGAACTCTGGGATAAATGTCTCTTTGTATTATCTGCTGTATTAGCAACAGTATCTCACCATTGTTGGATTATGTATTTTCATAAAAACATTCAGGGCAAACAGACTAACAGAAGAGTGCATTATTCAGTAAGATGTATGAAACATGTGGGCTTGGACATTTAGAGCTTCCATTTATACCTCTCTCTATATACTTGCATATATGGAATATCTAAATAAATATGTATATAAATAAAAACTGAAATTTTAGTTGCTATTATCCATAAAATGTATCTAAATATATTTTATATAATTCTAGGTTAGTTACTTGAATATTTTTATGTGATAAGTAATGCTCAGGTTATTATAGGCATGAAGGGTATACATGTTAAATTTCTTTGCATTATTAAATGATAAATTGCAACCTTGTGAGTTGGAAGTGTACTTAACAGTAATTTTGTATTAATACATAACAATTACAAATTTATTTAGCCTGATTTTGTTTCTTAAAGTTGTGCAGTGTGGTTGTGTTAATTGTTTTGTTCATTACCTTGTGGTATTTTTATTCCTTTCCAAAGAGAACTGATTAACTGGAATTTTTGTGTGGGGAGAAATTCTTCTCCCTTCTGTGCAATACAATGAAACTATAATCTTTTGCAACTGATGATTTTAACTGATTCCTGAAAGAATGCACCTATTAATCTTCTGTGCTATTTTATTCTCTTCTTGTACACTTCTCTAAGGCTGGGTTATGAGGTCTTTCATCAGATTTATCCTTGACAGAAAATAAGCTACCTTATTTCCTAGAGGCAAAGCATTGCAGAAGAAAATCCCTATGTGGCATAGTAACTGCAGATTAAAAAGAAGTCTGTATTATAGCAACTGTCCCAAACTCAGACATTGTCTGACTTGCAGTGTGCCCCCCTTTACAGTAAGCACCATTAGGAATTGCTCATGAGGCTGGCAACTGCATTTAAATAACTAATGCCACCTGGATTGTTACTTGCGATTGACAGAGAATGTGATGCATAGGTGCAGGTTGGCTAATATGTTTTATGTGTAGATGTTCATAAATGAGGTGAAAAATATTTTTCCTTAAATACTATTAGTTTGTATATTACACTGGCTTAAAAAGCATTAGGAAGTAAAGGGAATTTGATTACTGTTCTGTATGCAAGAGAAGACAATGTGCAGTGTTTGTGGAAAAAAAATGGGAAGGTGTATGAGGCTAAATGGGCACTAGTATACAAATCTTCCAAATTAATTTATAAAATCCTACTAGATCCAAGGCAGCCTTGCCTCATGACTTAGCAAAAGCATCTTAGTCCCATTCCTAATGGTTTGAGGGCAGAACCTGTTAGTACTGCCTCAGTGTTCTGAGAACCCCCTTCATTTTGCTTACTGCCATAGTGGTTTATGAGTACAACTGGAATTTCAGAAGTCTACTGATCCCCCAGGGATTCTCATCAACAGTGTGAAGGGTTGCAATGCAGAAAGTAATTTGCAATTGTCCCATCTCTTTCCTTTAGCCTGTTTCTGACCACGTTTGCATATTTCTTCCAACTAATTTCCCCTCTCACTACTATAATACTGTAGAACTACAATGAGCAAGAGTACAGAGGAAAGTGAAAACAGAAATATAGTCTTTGCAGAACTGGTAGGAAGCAGCGCAACTCCCAGCTTGTCTGACTCTAAATTAGTAGACAAACAGTTTTACACATTGGAGGTCTTAGGGCTGGAGGAATCTGGTTTGCAACTCAAACCTTCCTCATGGCAGCAGGAAAATCTTGGAGAGCTTCAGCCAAAATTATGCTTCAGTGAAACTGGAATCAGTGCTTCAGGTTACTAGTTATATTTTCATACTTCTGTTTGTTACTATAAATAAATGAAATTGGGACATCAAAAGCACAGACTTTTATAATCAATGAGAGACAACCAGAGAGTTAAATACTGACGTAAAACTATGTAACTCAGTGAGGAATCAACAGAGCTGTGTTGTTTTCAGGATTCTGGAGGTCATTTTAAGTAGAACTTCCCTTGACATTCAATGCACTGCTTGGATTAGAGCCTCATTATGATAATCTTTTCCTATGCGTTGTCACAGAAAGAATTCACATTTCATTTAAGGACGTTGTTTTTTTTTTTCTTCTGGTTTTAGTTTTTATTTTTGATTAAGTGGCCTGTGACAGTTTAAGCAGATTTGTGCTTTTGTCTCTTTCAAATTTCCAGTTGTTAAGCACAGCTTGATGAGTGCAGGCTTCTGTTTCTAGCGATTGTTTGAGCATGTGAGATCTGTAATACCCCTGGCTGCTTTGGTGAAGTTCTTCTGCCTTGAATCCAAGTATGATCCTGCAAAATCTCCATTTTGTGCTCAGTTTGTCCTTCTGTTTTTTTTTTTTTTCTTCTTCTTTTTTTTCCTACCAAGTACTAAACATCCTGAGATTACAGTGAAAAAGGAATGATGAGATTACACTGGAAGAGGAATGGTGGCCTTTTATACACATTTCTCAGCATTATATCAGATCACATACATCAATTTACTGAATGTACATAAATAAATAAATATTAAATATTAAGGGCAAAGTTAGAAACAGTCAATCTGACACAATAATCTGTGCATGCAAAAGTGAGTGGTTTGGGTTCTGTATGCTCAAGTTTTACTGTTTCCCTTTGCCACAGCTTAATTTTTACTAATGGTTATTTCTTACTTCTTTGCTCGCCCATCTAGTGATGAATCTGATATTCCTTTTCAAGGGCTTTTCATGCTGTTTGATATCTTTATTTATTTATTTTTTTAAATTTAATGTAGAATGTCTTATTATGGATGTGGTATTTGTCAAATGCATGTTTTCTTAGGACTGAAAAACCTGCTGTTCTAAATTATGATATACTATAAACGTGAAGACTAGGAGTCTTCACAGTACTACTTGTATTGATAGCTGAGTGAATATAGCTGGAACTCAATGGTCTTTAAGGTCCCTTCCAACTTATGTCACTGTATGATTCTATGAAATTAGGATGATTGTTTCAGAATTCCCCATTTACCGGGGCGGATTACTTTTCTTCTTTGTATTTGTTACCAAAGAGTTTGTGTCTGAGCTGCTGTAGTTTTACTTCAGTCAGCAGCTCAGCACCACCCAACTGCTCGCTCCCTCACTCTCCCCAGGTGGGACAGGGGGACAAATTAGAATGATAAAGGTGCAAGAATTCCTTGGTTGAAATAAAGACAGATTACTAGATGAAGCAAATGCCGTGCACTCACACAGAGCAGAACCAGGAATTCACTTGATACTTCCTATCAGCAGGCAGATATTCAGCCACATCCAGGAAAGTAGGCATCATCCACCTGGTGCTTTCATGGGAAGGAAAACACCATCACTCCAAATGTACTCTTCTTCCTTTTTTACTCCAATTTCTGTTGCCAAACATGATGTCTTATGGTGTGGAATATCTCTTAAGGTCCATATTCTGTGCATCCCATCACCTGGTTGGCAGGGCAGTAGAAGAAGCTGAAGTGTCCTTGGCTCTGTGAGCAGTGCTCAGCGATAACTAAAGCTCTGGTTGATGTATTATCACCACTATTTTCATCCTAAATCTCAAACACAGCAGCATACAAGCCTCTGCAATGAAAACTAACTCTATCCCAGCCAAAACCATGACACCTGTGGGAGTTTATTTCTTACCGGGCACATTATTTTCAGTCTAATGAACACGAGAGAAACTTATTTTTACTGTCTATGTTAAAATCCTTTTTAAAGTTTGGTGATGTGTTCTGCTAGTGAATTATGTGTGTTATATATTTGAAAGGTATTGATGTGTTTGCAGCGGGGCGAAGGGTTTTTTTCCCTGAATTTCATGCACTAGCCCTGTTTTTTTGTTGTTGTTGTTGGTTGGTGGTTTTTTATTTTTAAATT
Organism: Phasianus colchicus; assembly: GCF_987193195.1. NCBI lineage: Eukaryota > Metazoa > Chordata > Aves > Galliformes > Phasianidae > Phasianus > Phasianus colchicus. The sequence continues at coordinate 10,487,954 of NC_143436.1, forward strand.
AAAGAAAGCATTAGAGGATGAAGCTTTTCTTTTACTCCAAGAATAAGCTGCAGGCTTCTTTGTAACGTGCGTAGAAGTGCTTTTTGCTCCTGCAAGAGAGGCCAGCGGCACCGGCGGGGCTGCCGCCATTTTGCTGCTCCCGACGGTCTGTTGCCAGGGGCAACTGTTGTTTTGCCAGCGGCCCAGAACTGGCTTTGTGCTGATCGCTCCGTGTCACTGCTGAAGGAGGCAGTGATATTCAGCTCCTTTCTGAGCAAACCCCAGTCCTTTCAAAGCCACCTGCTTGTCAGAGTCTTTACAGTCACTGAAATTTTTTTTTATAACTTGTTTCTGGACTGATTTTGTTTGTGTTTTTCCCCACATTTGAATGCAGGGAGCTGAGCAGGTTTTTCAGGTGATGGACTTCCTTGGGATTAATGTGATAAATTTGATTATTTGAGCTTTATAGTAACTTCAGGATTGGTCATCTCCTGGTTTTGCTCATTGTAGCTATTGTGGAGAGCAGTTGTTATTTCTCAGATTTATTTCTGGAGTGTTTTATAATGAATCTGGAACTCGCTAGCAGTTGTTACTTTATTATTCCACACCACCTTCAGGAATATGATGGAACAGGTAGAAATCTGGGAGTGGTTTTTGCACCTGTTTCTGACTAGCAGAGTGTTTGACTGCTGGGTACCAGTTGTGTTGTTTTGGTGGTGGTTTCCAGTTGACATAAAGAGAACAGGCAAGTCCTGGCTTGTGTTGTTTCTGAACTGCATTTTACTTCATATTCTTTTTTCATTTTATTACATATCCCTCTGGAATGCTTTCCAGCCTCTCCTAGGTATGAGTAGAAGAGAGAAAAGAAAATTCTGTTCAATCTGTTTTTTTTAGGAATCTCAATGATATCATTTGAATACGTATTTAGTATTTGCAAAATATGAACAAAGGAATGTTTCAGTGAACATAAGAGTATACGGTTTTATGTTTCTCAGAATCTACCAGATGTTTCCTTTTGTACTCCTATGTAATGAAATGATGGATTACAAAAAAGGAAAAAAACAAAAACAAAAACAAACAAACAAAAAAAACCCAAAACTCCTCATTGGATTATGGCTATCTCCAGGAGATAAATTTTTACTTTATGTATTTCTTAAGTGTAACATCCATGACTTAACATTTCATAGCGTGACATGAACATTTATGAACCAGAAATGATCAGTCATGGAGTAATCGGTTATTGAAAAACAGTATCTGCTATCAGTTTTAGCAGCATAGTGTGATTTTTGCTGTACAGAGATATTTTCATTCTCAAGAAAGTAGCCAAGTTTTATGCAGCTGTATTTGTTGTTCCTGATTTATCTTACTCTGAAACATACAACTAGAGATGTATGTTTTTTGTGCTAGATATGTAAAAATAAATTTAATAGTTTTTCATTTGAAGCATTTGCCAAATAAATTGTCAAGTAGTCCTTGCTTAACAGATTGGGAAAGGGACATTATCCACGCCAACCTAAGACTGACTGAAATTTTATATTCTTGGGAATACAGCGGTTCACAAAGTACAGAAACAGTGAATATTTAATGACTTGAAACTCCAGTAGCATGTTATGTTCAGGTTTTATTAAAATATTTTTTTGTTGTTCAAGGTATTGTATGCCATGACATTTATTCATAATTATGCTTTTGACATTTTTCCCTGCACTTTATCTGTTTACACAATTTGCTCTGAGAAATAAAATAAAAGTTTATTGGAATTTGTATGTGTTAAGGTGTTTGGTACACAATCAGGTTAAGAAGTAAGTCGTATTCCTATAGAGAGACACAAAGTATCTTAAAATGTTTAAGAGCTGACATTTGTCTGTCAACTGAAGGCAGAAGAGATTACAGATCTGTTAATTGTTGTCATTTTATGGTATGCTGTATAAGTGCTACCACTGATTATTTATCTAGAAATATGTAACATTACTCACACTCATAAGGAGAATGAACAGAACTGGTTTTGTAGTTGCAGAGCTGGTTGAGATAAGGTATTTCTCAGTGAACCCAATTACGTTGCTATTGGAATTACCATAAATTGTCACTTCCTGCAAAATTTCTATATATTGTTGTACATGCTAATGGCAAAAACTGTACTGTGTTTCTTCCTTAATTAAAATGACAGATATGGTATTATAAATTCAGTTGGGGAAGAAGTTATGTGCTTTCCACTTCAAGCTGTATGTAGTAAGCTACTTGTGTTAGGTTATTATAGGCTTCTCAAAAAGTCGTCTTTGCTGGTTGAACAAATTTCTGTTTGTACTTGAGAATTTGAAACTGGAGAATGTTCTAATAAGTTAGTTTTGTAATTCAAAGAAAAAAAATCCAAACAAAACCTCATTTAAATTGCTGCCATTCACTGTTAGTTATTCAGATGGATAGGTTTTAGTGGTGAGAACAAATTGCTTTAGTTGTTTACTAATTCTCTTTCTGAAAGCAAGATTAAAAAAAAAAAAAAAAGATGATGATGAAATACAGTGTCATTAGTTCTGAAATCACTAATGAATCAACAATTCATTTAAAGAGGTAGGGAAGGGAAAAAGGTTTCCTACCGTTTGATCAATTTTGTAAATTACCAAACACTTGATAGAACTCAGTCTTGCCACTAAAACATGCATACCAAGCTATCCTGATTGTTGATGCTCCAAACAACTGCAGGAGATAAGTGGAAGAGAAAAGCATGAATAGAAAATGGCCCTACAACTGTTTGTTTTCTGTAATTCAAAAGAACACCTCTGGGAAACTATTTTTAATAAAGCAATTGTCTGCATAAATCTGCAGGCACCCATGTGTGCTGCTGCTTCTGAATATGAAGACAATAATTTCATTGTGACAGTGAGTTTGCCTCTTTACATTTCTAGGAGAGAGACAATATCTAGATAGAACCTGATCTTTTCCTGCTATCCGGTGTATGAAGTACTAATGAGGATGTTTAATTCTGAATCTGACAGTGAGTATGATAATGTTGAGAGTAGATTAGGACCTCAGTCTAGGAGAGGGTTCTTCAGTAAATTTGTGAAAGAAGATTAAATCAGTCTGCATCACAAGCATGTACTAGCACAGTTTAGGGAGGGTCCACTCCACCCAGAAAGAGCTACAGGAAGACCAACCAACTAGTAAAAAAAGAGGTGGTATTTTTATGTGATATTATAATTCTAAAAGATTTCTTTAGGGAACACATCATATCATTGTTGGTTACATCATTTATCTTTATAGTGCTTTAGGATTTCATTTTTGTTTCTTGGGTTGTTTTGTTGCTTTTTTAATTTTTTTTTTTTTATTCTGTAAAATCCTTTGAAATTGTGAACTAGCAAATACAGATTTTGTTAGGTTTTCTCTATTCTGTTATTTTGATCAGATAAAACAATATCTCCTCTTGACCTGTGCTGAAAATTTGTTCCATCTCTGCAGTTGATCTTGTTTTAAGGTGGCAAGTGTATATGAGAGCATCATTAAGGGGTTTCTTTGGTTAATCATTCTCCTCCTTATTTAATTCTCTGTCAGAATAAAAAGCTTTTTAGATCTTGTTACCTTGTTCTCATATAGGAACTTGGATGCTATAAACAAGGCACTTATTCACCATCTATTTTTTGTCCTCTGACTGTGTCCATTAAGTTTCTCACAAAAGGATTATGCTTCATGGAAGAGAATTACCACATTGCATGGCATCCAGTAGGTATTTATGGATAGATTTCTGAAAGAGTTATTATTTTAAATGACAACAAGCAGAACTACTTATGCTGAGCTCTGTGCTTCAGAGCTCACTTTGACTTAAAGGTGGGCAAAATTTTTCTGCTCAGTGAACATGCCTTTAGTTGTAGTTGAAATTGCTTCATATTTTGGATTTTACTATAATCCAATTTTAAGTGTAGGAAGCAGAAGATTATTGTAAAGAAAGTTCAGTGATTAGTTACTGAGAGTGCTTTAGTGATGACTTAATCTGTGAAGTAAGATGAGTATTTGTCACGTCAGAAGTGTTCTGTCACCCTTTGTGACACACCTTCTATCTTGCTTCAAACTTCTTCATGGTGGTTTTAGATTATCATGCATAGTTTGATGACCCGTTCTTTGGAGAAGGTCTTTGGTAAAGGAAGGTTTATAAGCAACATTGTGAAAATTTCACAACTTTGTAACTCTTTATAATAGCACATCATAACCTAAAAAACCTTAATAGAGCATTATAAAAAAATAAAAATAAAAATAAAAATAAAAAAAAAAGTATAATACAGACTGCAGTTGAAGTTTTTGTTAGATTATTTTTTAGTTCTCAGTATGGTTGGCAAGATATCTAGAGAACTGTTACACAGTTACATAAAGAGTCATAAAGAGTCATAAAATCTCTTGGGTTCAATGCAGCAATATATTTAATGTGTCAATGCAGAAGAAGAAACTGTGTTTTAACAACAACAACAACAAAATACTTTGGTGTTTGACTTAAGGATTTTTTTCTTGATTTAGATTTCTTGTAAGTGAAAGATTATCTTATAGTCATGTGCTCTGCTTTCTTCTGATAAATGAGAAGAGGCATTTGATAAAGCAAAGCTTTTAGTTTAGCAATGTTCTTTCCTTTCAAAAACTCAGAAGACATAAAGAATTTTTGCTTGTTATCTGAAAAGTAGTCACCTTTTGAAGAAGAATATTTAGGATTTGATCCTATTCCACTCGAAGGCATATGTAAAGACCATACCATAACGTTGCACCTAACAATGTTAATGGATAGCTACACCCTGCTCTGCCAAACTTTCCCTAAATCCAGGCTTGAATTTAGCTGCTGCAAGATTCTGGCACCTCCCAAACATTTAGGTAGCCAGCACTGTCATAGAATCATAGAATGGCCTGGATTGATATGGACCATAATGATCATCTAGTTTCAACCCCTCCTGCTATGTGCAGGGTCACCAATCACCAGACCAGGCTGCCCAGAGCCACATCCAGCCCGGCATCCACAACCTCCCTGGGCAACCTGTTCCAGTGTGTTACCAACCTCTGTGTGAAAAACTTCCTCCTGATATCTAACCTAAACCTCCCCTGTCTCAATTTAAAACCATTCCCCCTTGTTCTATCACTATTCACCCTTGTAAACTGCCATTCCCCCTCCTGTTTATATGCTCCCTTCAAGTACTTGAAGGCCGCAATGAGGTCTTCCCGGAGCCTTCTCTTCTCCAAGCTAAACAAGCCCAGTTCCCTCAACCTATGTGTCTGAAATGAAACACTGAAATCTTATCAAATCAGGTTAATGACATTTTTCAGTCATCTTCAGGCTTAAATTAGTTGCAGAATAGAATCTAAGACATATATATTACACAAGTTAGTATTTTGCATGCATGCATTTCATTCCAAGGACTTTTTTGGCAGTGTCATCACCTACACTCCTAATGTCTGGTCTTATTTTTTATAATCCATTGTCAGTGCTGCAGATCCATAGAAGAACCTTCTTTCTCCCCTTTTTGTGGACTGTGAGCTTAGTGTTTTCCAAAATATGAAACTCACTGTAGTGGCTTTATGATTTTTGTTATCGGTGTTCCATATCATCAGATCATGTAGTGCACTTGGAGTCTCAGAAGACAAGATATGTACTACAGCTCCCATTTTCTGGTCAGCGGGAAAGATAGAACTGACTGAAAGTCTTGAGTCTTTCTCTTTTTTTGCTTTGAAATTGAGTTTGATTTTATTTAAAATGTGATAGAAGAAGAAAACATGTATCAGAAAGAAAATAAAGGTTACATTTTGTCCGACTAGCAAATGATGAATAAAGAATAAATATACAATTTGCATGGACATGGCAAATCCATTTTCCATAATATGCTGTTACGCATCCCACTGGGAGACTGAAGGAAAAGAAAGCTCAGATGTTTGTTCAATCATGGAAAACAGGAGAATCAGCAACGTTCTTAATAAAACCAGTAGGAAGTAATCCTGATGACAGCTGCTTTGTGTTTAACTCTCAGATCAACTGATTAGGAGTAAAATGTAAAAATCTAGGCAAATTCATACAAAACACACTTGAAAAGAGAGTGGGTATTTTTTAAAGTAGACTTCTCTAAATTTCTGGGAAACTCATGTCAGTGTACTTAAATGAAATAAAGGAATTTGGACCACTGTATAAAAATCAGCTTATTACTCTGCTGAATATTTGTTCTTTGGAAACTTTTCAAATTGGGATTTGAGTTTTCAATGAAAAAAGGTAAAACCCAGAAAATAGAATTAGCTTTAAAAATCAAAGACTTGTAGGTCTTTGTATAAAAGTCTTGCAAAGCTTTGTATTTATTTCAAGTATTTTATAGTGAGAAAAAAAAAAAACAACTTATATAAAGGTGTGTGTATATATATATATGCAATTACATAATAAATACTTGAATCTATATATGAAAAAGGAGACATACATATGTAAAGGCAAAAATCTCAGATATTTACTTACACTCACGTTATTTTTGCAGTAAAGGCATGTGAACAGAATCACAGAATCACTATGTAAGTGGTATTAAAATAAACTTCTTATTTGCACTGCTGCAAGAGAAAAAGTTTGGTGAAAGCTGTTAGCGCTATTTAGAAAACAATCATTTACAACCAAGTTATGAGTTTGAGATTGTTGTGTTTTCTTATTTGGGGAGGGGAGAGGGCAAAATAAATGCGTTACATATTGTGTTGTGAAAATAAAAAACAAACAAAACAAAAATAAACTAAAACAACAACAAAAAACAGGTTTAGTATTGCTCTAATGTGTAAACCTTTTTTTTTTTTTTTTTCCCCTCCAGCGATAGAGCAGTTTTATTTGAGTCTTACCTCTTTCTACATTGTTATGGCAATAGGAAATAACTCTATGTTTCCTCTGACAAGGTACCAAAGTAAATCAGTCAAATAAAAAAAGAGTTTGGAAAGCACCCAGATTATAGAAGGCCAGTCAATTTAACAGGCATTGATGTTTTTTTATTATTTCTGTCAGCAGCAGGTTAGTATGCCGGAAACATCCTTGCTTTATCCACGTTTCAGAGTCATCAAAGTAATCTGTTTCCTATCCAGGGCAGTTCCTAAGGAAAGCATTTCTCATCCCTTTCAAATGTCTGCACTGTGTTCAGATGAGCTGTGGCAGCTGGAAGTGATTAGAATAGACTGACATGGGAAATCACGCAGGAAAGGATTCATCTCTCTAAAGAAGAGGAATCAATGCTCTGTTCTGTAGGGGAAGAGGAGTTCAAGTACAAAAGTGAGCAGATTTTCAAAGAGACTCATAGGAATTGAGCTGTATGATTGCACTGATGCCATTTAATATTGCAAATCACATTCTACCCCCAGCAGATTATATTTAAAAACAAGTTGATAACCACAGATGATTGTTTCATAATAGCATAGGAAGTGCTAGGCAGGAATGAAGCAGTTGTTCCTTTATCCTAGTCCTCCCTTGTAGCTCTCCCAAAACAAATAGTGATATCAGAAATGGAATGTTAGTAAGTATGCAGCTGTAAATGTTACATTTCTGATGTGAAGAAAATGACATTTTCCAAACACATGAGGTTTGGTGATTCCCCCTCAAACATACACATTATTAACACAAGGAGTAAATCGATTGGAAATCTTTCCTCTTGAAAAGGAAAAAAAAAAACCTTTACTTATAAACAGTACTGTTTATAAAGAAAAGGTTGTTCCATATCTTCATTTCTCTCCAGCTGAGTGGATGTGCACATTTTGTGCCTGCAGTGAGTGACCTCTTGTTATGTAAGCCCCTCTATGATTTTCAGTGCTAGTATGACATACATAATGCACAGCTTGGAGGTACTTTGCACAGTATATTATTTCTGTTCTTAATCTTAGTGTCAGTGTGAGACTGTAATTGGTGGTAGATTCTTGGTGCAGCAGCAAACGACTATACTGAGGCTGGACAGACACGCAAACGTGCACCATTTGGGAGCAAGTCCAGCTGTGTGATTTTTTATTTTATTTTTAATCCTGACAAACTAGAGACAGCTTAAGCAGATATTGAATTATAAGGATATTCACACGTACTTTAATCATCTACCTAGATAATTGTGCATTTTGTTATTCTGGGCTTTCATAATTATGACAACCTTTGATTGATCAGAGACTTTCCAGTTTGTCTCCATTCTGATGTGTTTTTTCTTGTTTTAAGATTAGGTAGTGATGCCCTAGTAGAAGAGGGCTGGTGTTAGTGGTACCCTAGGGTACTGTGCCTGTATGCCATCAAGGACTGTTGACAAGTTGCCTTTTGAATGTCACATCTCTGCATGACATTCTGACAGTCATTTCCACCTGAAGTTCTCTTCCTTTTGGTAGTTCAGCTCAGGCAAACCCAATGTTTAAAATTGTGTATGGTGGTGATTCTGGAGAGAAACCGAGCCTTTCTTCTATAACAGCAATGAAAAAATGCCACTGAATGCAATGGCTATGAGAAAAAAAAGTTACCCTGTTACTGAACACTAGATAGGTAACATTACAAATATGGATGCTTGTTTCCCTAGCCACAGGTTCTTTGAATCAAACTTTGACTTAATTCTCCGTTACTATCTTTTAAGAACCAAAGTAAATGAATTCAGACTGGAGAAGGAACTAAAATGATTTCCTTAGCTTAGCTTCCTACATACTTGAAGTATGTGTGATCATTTCTCCAGGTGATATAATTACTTCTAATTTATTAGCTTTTGTTATGAAGCATAGCAACTCATTAAACTGACCAAAAAGTAAGTTTTGTAAAGGAAACTTACAAAAATTGAAGTATGTGTGTTCACACATACTTCTGTTATGTGAACATAACAGAAGAGATTAACCTGAGCTTCAAACAGTTTAATGTGACGTAAAGTTACAGTTACTGAATAGCTGTTGTCCACAAGGGTAAAGGTTCTTCTGTTATGTTCACATAAACTGTTTGAAGCTCAGGTTAATCTCTTCTGCTTCCAGCCATGAAAATGTTAAGCATCTCTCCTATATTACTCATTGGATTCTCACTGAATTTAATGGACAGATGTCGTTTTTGCATTGTCTCTCTCATACTATTTAAAATGTCAGTATTTGTTCACTGGAGACTGATGTAGCAGGCATGTAAAGTAACCTGTACTGAGAAGTGCTTGTATGGTTAGAGGTGGGAAAATGTGCCCAAAAATAAAAAAAAAACAAAACACCAGACCACTGTTACCTTCTGATGAGCATTTTGAGAACAGTGCTACCCAGTTGCAGAATGATCTGTTAGTTAAATAATAAATAGGTTTAAAAAATGAAATAGAAATAAAAAAGCCTGACTGGCAAAAAATGTAGTGCTTTCTGCTCCTAAGGAAATAAGCAGCTACTGAGAGAATGAGCAGGGTAACAGCAGCTGTTTGTCAGAACAGAGCCCTGTCTTCACTGAGGCATGCTTGAAAACCCAAAGTCTCTTACCAGTCAGCTGGCTATGTGCACACTTACATATGCACACATCTGTATTAAATAAGAGACAAAAATGAATAACTTAACCTACAGAAAATGGTGGTGGCTTGAAAAATAACTTTTTTTCTTTTATTTCTAGAGATGGTCTTCATTTTAAAAGCTGGGAGACTTGTTTTCTACTCAACTGTCATGTGAATGCTTGTGTAGGTGTGCAAGCTCTGTGTAGTAGTTCCTGGAGCTCTCAGAGTGCCTCTCAACCCATTAATAATTCAGTCCCTGAAGGATTAGCTGAGGCTAGGTCAGACTGGTTTGTTTAGGGTTTCAGAGTAGGCCATAAACATTCATTGTACATAAAATATTCCTTGTTTGATTTTCAGCCTACACAGGGGGAAACTGTAAGAGTATAGAGGAGATGGTACTGGGTCAGACCAAGATATATGGAGCAAAGAACTATGTCAGTGACATGTAAAAGAACAGAATAAGGAAACAGGACATTGTACTTTCCCTGGATGTGCTTCTATTAACTACTGCTGTAGGCAAAGATTCAGCATTCATATATGTACTTTGCCAGCCTTGATTTTGTTCAATTTAAAGTTCTCTTTCTCCAGATTCCTTGATATTTTTGTGCCCTTTGCATTTGTGCCCATATCTGCTTTCTGGTGGTGTTACCACTCTTCATGCTCTGTTTCTTCTCTTGATCTATTCTCCTATTTGTTTCCATACTTCTTCCTATGTTTCACATTGGTTTCAATCCACTTCAGTAATACCCTTCATTTTCCTATAGTCAGAGCTTTCCTAAAATCACATACTTTACCTTAGTCAAAAGGGAATCATCAGTCTGTAATTATCGTTTCAAATTTATTTATTATTTTTTCTCTAGGGAAGGTTTTGTCATTAGAGTTTTTGTCTATTTTACTTAAAATACATTGAAAGAATGTTAAAAGCTGCAAAGTCAAGCACTTAAAATTGGATATGAAGGTCTGTGTCAAGTGTGATCTTCATTTGTACCTTCCTTCCTTCCCAAGCATGAGATAGTTTCATTTAATTATTTTTACAGGGCTATCTGTATATTATCTTTCTTTTTCTTCTTCATTTTGAATAGTTGACCCTTATCATTATTTGCTATGCATCACAAAAATTAAAAGAAAAATGAATTTCAAGTCATTCATATTTTCTTATAGTATGACATACATATTAAGGCCAAGAAGTTTGTTAGGAACATCAAAAAGAAATATTAGTCCTGATTGTATTAGGTATATGATAGCAATTCAGTGTTCCTCAAGTGCTAAAGGTAGATTGGTTGTATTTGTGTCACACTCCTACAGATCTAGATCCTCTCCTTCAGCAGATTTCTTTAGTCTAGGAATCAAGGTTCCTGAGCAACTGTTTAGATATCTCAAAAACTTTCTATGGGAAAACAAGCTGGTGTAAGACAGCCAATTTCTTCTATGCTGTGCTGTAAATAACTTTGCATATACCTGTGTTGTGTAGCTAATGCCATGCACAGAGAAGCTTCTGGCATTGCCATTAAAACAGTTGCATCCTCAAAAACCCAGTAATGAATTTTTTAATGAATATTGTGAGTGATCTGTCACTTTGCTTGGGAATGGTTTGATAATAGCCCAGATCAAAAGCATTCCAGGAACTGTTCCCAGGATGAAAGTCCCAGGGACTGTGCTCCGGATCAGGTTTTGCTTAACTATAGATGTGAGTAACCTGTATGTCTGTGTGCATGGAGAATCATTTTACCATTCTGGAGTGGCTTTGAATTGGTTATAAGCAAGCTACCTGGCGGGGTTACCAGTAATCACTGTCCTGCAGCCCATGAGGGAAAGGTGTATCTCATTTCTAGAGTGCATATGCAGTGCAATGATTATGCTGCAGAAATGTTTCTTACAAATATATCATGGTGATGTATGACCTTTATTTGCTTGCCAAGCATCTCATGGCTCTGATAGAATAACCTGTGACAGATTGTTTGAACTGCAAAGCCCTGGAGCCCTGCTGTAGGTGAAAAGTGGATGTTCCTTACATATAGTGAAACATGTCAAGCAAGGGAGCAAGGAGAGCTCTCTAAAAAAAAGCAAAACAAACAAAAAATGCCACACTGAGAAATAAATTAACAAAAATATTCCCCCCAAACCTACAAAGAAACAAAAACAACAACCAAAAAACAACTCTCTTGTGAATAACAGCAAACATTAAATAGAGGAAATCTACAACTGGGAACCTATTTATTTCAGAAACACATTTTCAAGTTATTTCTGCCCTTAGTGTTTCTGAATTAATGGACATGCTGAATGACTACCTTCTTGTCATACATTACATTTTCTGTGTCAGGCTATACCACCTCTGCTGGTGTTGCCTTCTCATTGCTCTCTCAAAGGTGTAAACCAGCTGGCTGCTTTCTTCCAAATAGTGAATACCTGGTATTGACTCAGCTTCAGGGATTTATCAAGAGATTATCTTCATTGTTTCTGCCCACTTACTGTGCAGTTGTATGTGAGTAGCATTGTGGGAGCTCACAGAGGAAATCTGTACGGCTCACCTCACAAATGAACAGATCCTATTTTGTCAGATTTAATACCATAATTAGATAGGCTTATATTTGTGTTCTTTGCAGTCTCCAGTTATTTTCCTTAACAATTACTCAGTGTTGTGAAAGCTCTAAAAGCAATGTACGTGAAGTTGATTAAAATGAAATTAGGGTAAGGCAAAATGCATGTGCTTCTGAGAGAGGGAATGAAGCCACTTGTATGTAATTTTATTGTTAGGGCAAAGCTGTACCTCTGATTCACAACTGAATACAAGAAGAAATTGGATTCATAGCAATTAAAGGGAATTAAGAGCTTTGATTATCTACACAGAATGAGTTACAGAATACAGATACAAGATGGGTGCATTGGGGAGGTGTTACTGGTGCCATGGATCGCTAATGAAGAACATAATGAGTATTGTGTGGGGTGGGGCTAACCAGAAGCAGACATAGCACTTCAGATACTGGATAGGACTACAGAAGACTTCTGTTTGATTTGGAAGAGAAGGTTATGAGTTGAGTATTGGGTTTAATCTGGGCTTCTGGCCCTCTCTTTACAACTTCTGATACTGAAGTCCTGGCACAATTATGGATTTTGCTACAAATTGTACCTGTGCTCCAGAGAGATGTAACAACTGCTACTTAGTGTGCTGCACTGGGGCTACCAGTCCATTCTGAAGTATGTTGGCATGGTGCCTAAATCTGACTTGACAATAGAAGCACAGAAACTGACTCTTGTCTTCTTACACCTGAGCACTGTTCCAAGGGATGACTCTGTATAGAGTCCCTCTTCTCTCAAAGTCTGTGTATGTTTTATATTTTCTCTTTGGTATGCAAATCTGGGAAATTATTTCTGAGAAGTTTATTATTAAGATTTTAAGTAGCTTTTTTCAGAGTCTATGAAAAAAAAATGAGGTTGTTTTTTGTTTGTTTGTTTTTGTATAGAAGGGATAGAGTCGGGGTGTCACAGCAAAGAGAACTTTCACAGCATGGCAAAATGCATTCAAAGTATAGCTTTTAGCATGTCAGAAGAAAACAATCTGCAAATGAACATGACTGTCAAGCAGATTGCCAAGGCTCATAGTGTGTGCTGAGAGCTGCATACCTCACCTTTCTACAGAATATCACAGGGTGACCTCCTTCCCAACATTTAGAAGACAGACTCCCAGATTCATTTTCTTATTGTGACATAAAGGAGTTAAACTGAAGTTTTAACTTTACCATATGACTTTCTTGTATGTAGAGACAGAGGTACTTGCTTCTACTAGGACTGCTCTGAAAGTAATGCCTCCTATTTTATTATACTAGCTCACTAGATGTCAGAGGCAGATGTTGGTGTTAGGCTAGTAGAGGCTGAACCTTCAGCATTCCATTACATTTTACTGCTATGTGACAGATGGCAGCAGAGAGGCAGTCTGACAAAATGGTCCTACACGGAAGTGTGTATGAAGTAAAGCTGTGGAATTCAATTTCTCCGTGCTGAAAAAATTGCATCCTTTGACATTTGTTGACACCTACTGAGCATTTATGGAAACCAAATGGGATGTGAGCACAGTGAGGCAGTGGGTGCTTTTAAGCAGCAGTGACAGAGACAGTGGGTCACCTCCATTGGTGCAGATTATTTTAAGTGCAGCAGGCAGGCTCTTACTCATCACTGATAAGAATACATAGTTAATGGTTGTAACTGTGTTTAAAAATAGTGTTTTGTAGCTGAGAATTTGCTTTATTGAATAGAGTTATTGTGCTTTTGTATTTGTTGTAGTTTCCATGGAAATAAATAGAAGTCATTGATTTTAGGGCGGCCTACCTACATTGCATATGCCTAGGTGCCTGTTAAAAATGTATCAGTGTTTTACTATTTACAAATTGTTTACTAATGATTGCTTCACATCAGCCCAAATCACTGAAATTTCCATTTGTGTTGTATGAGTAGATATGCCCTAGTCAGTAGACCACAAAGGACATAGCTATATAAACATATAGAAATGGACACCAGCTGTGCTGTCTCATTCCCTGAGCTGTCCAGAGATAAGAAATCTACAGACTTAAAGCCAAGTATTCATCTTAAGTGATGCTCCATGCTTGAGGAAGTTTGACCTATTTCCCTGCTGGGACATGCTATAATAACGACATGGCTCTGTAGCATCTGGAGAAAAGATAATTCATGTTCATAGGACAGGCAGCGCGAGCATAAATCTGTTAGCCCTTGTCATGCTATGTAAAATCATGCAACATTTCTTTAGGCTTTTGATACGTTATTCTTTCTTACTACTTCTTCTGGCAGAGTACTGCTGTTTACCTAATGACTGTAATTAGGTGTTCAACAGTAGAATTTCAAGAAAACCTAGTGTGATCTGGTGTCTTCTTTAAGCAGCTTTATCTTTTCGTGCAGGCTGTTGTGTATCTTTCTCTGAAGATCCTGCCATCATTAGCATGCAGTCCCTGTGTGACAGTAGTCTACAGTCTGCACCATGAAACTCCATTTTTAAAAAGAATCTTTCAGTGATTAGCACTTCATTTTTCACTAATATCTTCAGTTCAGTAAACAGATTATTTTGACTGTTCTGTCACTTTTCCTCTGATGATAAGCTCTGTGTTCACTCGTGCTATGGCTGAATAATGATTTCTTTGAAAGTCTAATTAAACTACTGCTTTATAATCACAATTTGTTTATATGATAAACTTGTTTCAATAAGTAGCTGTCTGACTTGGACAGGAGGATCAAACACTTGTTTTTACGGCTTTTTCTCAGTCAAGGCTAAGACAATACCTCTTTTAAAATGCTGTATTCATTTCACTAGTGTGAAAGGTAGGGATGCCTAGATTGAAAGGCACTTTGAGGTTTTGTATGCCAGCCTTCTCCTCAGAGCTGGTGTGTCTTCAAAGTCAGAGTAAGTTATTCAGGGCTGCCCGTGGAAAGCCTGGTCCTGCATGACCTTGACACGACCTGTGTCTGCAGGTGACTGTGCCTGGAAAAGAGATTGAAAAAGAATCAAAATCACAGAATCGTAGGGGTTGGAAGGGACCTCCAGAGATCATCGAGTCCAACGCCCCTGCCAAGGCAGGTTCCCTACACCAGGTCGCACAGGTAGGTGTCCAGGCGGGTCTTGAATATCTCCAGAGAAGGAGACTCCACCACCTCCCTGGGCAGCCTGTTCCAGTGCTCCGTCACCCTCACCGTAAAGAAGTTCTTGCGCACATTGGTGCGGAACTTCCTGTGCTCCAGCTTCTGGCCATTTCCCCTTGTCCTGTCTCCGCACACTGCTGAAAAGAGTCTGGCCTCGCCACTCTGCCCCCCACACCTTAGATATTTATAGACCTGGATCAGGTCCCCTCTCAGTCTTCTCTTCTCAAGGCTAAACAGACAATACATAAAGGAAGTTGAAAGAATCGATAAAATGGATTTTGCAAATTATCTTTTTACAGATTTCTTGATGACTGCATAAGTTCTTATTGACTACAGTGTTTGCTTTTTTTCATCCTTTGTTTATACTACACTAATTGAAATAGCTTATGTTCTAAGGAGATGCGGTAAAATTGCATTGGGTTAAATGTATGGCCTGTTTCCTTGTCTTGAGAAGCTTGGATCAGAAAATGAAATTTTTTGTGCATTGGCCTGATGAGAGGACAAGGTGGAGTGTGACCACCTGCCAGTGTCATTTTATGCAGTTACACTAGGCCTCATCTTGGCCTTTCTCTTCTGCAAGCCTGTATCAAAGCACTCTTCTCTCCTAACCTCAGCCTGCTTGAGTGCCTTCCTGAGGAAATATGAAAATTTATACTTCCCTTGTGACTGAGAACACCGGGAAGTCATACCAATAGGCCACATAGACCCTTCATATGAGAGCTTTCTTTGAGCTGACTTGCTTCCACAGCCTGATTCTAAATTGAAGTTGTGGGAGAGCAGTCAACTGCTGTTCATTGGAAGGGAAATGCAGTCCTTCATCATAACTGCAAATTTAAATTGCTCATTTTAAAAGTTGAAGAGTCACAAAGCTTGTTTCAGTTTCTTTTGGGGAAACAGATGCTTCTTTGAGATGTGATCAAGGACAAAAATCATCACAGCTTATTTAGTTTATCTTAGTATGAAGGAGTATTTAATTCATTCACATTAGTCTCATGAATTAAAAAGAGTGATCACAATAAAAATGCATCATCGAACTCTGTAAAAGTTGCTATTAGATGCTCTACATAAATATATATATGTGTATATTTATATAAAACAGAGAGTCATGCTCTGATAATCTCATTCTTCAGTAGTCCAAGGAGAAAGTATCCACCTTCAACAGTCATCTTTTCCTTTGGTTAGTCTGGAAATAAGTGATCTGAAAGTATAGTACCTGCTTATTTGAGTAATTAACAAATTCTGTCCTTAAACAACTTTTCATACTAACATCAGCTTTTAGTGCAGACATCTCTGATGTTCCTGGTACAGCCCTGCTCTTAGGGAATAATTTATATCCTTCAAGTCATTTATGCTTATTGTTCTTGTAATACTTTTTTATTAGTGTTTAGGGGCACCAGTGGCATCAGATTTAAACTCATGTTAAGACTTTGAACTGTTCTGAAGAACCTGAGAGTTGGTTAAACCCTTTGACTGTTCAGTTTGAACTATGTCAGTGAACTCAGTCAAAAAGTATTTAGACCATTGCAAACATGCTGTTAAAATTTCATGAAAGATACGACTACACTGGGAGATAAGATGTTAAAAAATTGAAGTATCTTTTTTGCAGTATATTTTCCCAGTGACACATACAAAGCATGTTATTAAAACTTCCCTTTTTATTTATGCAGAGTAGAAGTTTGATTTATGCAGGTGAAAATATTAGCTATCAACTGGGAAATTAGAACCATTATTTTTCATAACAGAAGTCAGAAGGTAAAATCAACATCTCTAGCAGGGACCTTGCTCATATCATTAGTTAAAACAAGTGATTGGCCATGGTGGCTGATCGGTCACTGTTCTTGTGGACAGTTCCATTTTTTTCCTACCCTCAGCAGGGATGAGAGGAAGGAGATTCTGCCTCCATGTTTTGGTGTTTTCAGTCAGAGCAGTGCTGGGGTCACAGTATTTAGGAGAGGAAGAGACATGCTTATCTGTGGGGAATTTCAATTTATGTTTATGTCTGGGGAACCAGATAAGAAAGAAGAAAGCATACAGGAAAATATGACTTCTCAAAGAATGAAAAGAAAACACTTTAACAGAGTTAAAGCGTGAAGCATCCTTCTGAGGAGAGTTAAACTTGGAGAAGAGTTGGCTGGAGGGGATCTCATCAAAGTGTATAAAGACCCGAAGAGGAGAGGTATAAAAATAATGGATCCAGGTTCTTCTGAGCAGTGCCTACTCAAGAGGTGGAAGGCAATGGGCACAAATAAAAATGCTAAATTCCATATTTTTTTCTTCTTTTCATTTTTTAAAACTGTAAGAGTGGTTAAAGACTGAAATGGGTTTCCCAGAGATCTTGTGAAGCCTTTGTCCGTCAAGATTCTCAAAAAGTGGACACGATCCTGGGCAATTTACTTTAGCTGATCCTGCTCATTCAGCAGGGTAGGACTAGAGTCTCTCAAAAGCCTTTTACAGACTAAATTATTTTGTGTTTCTATTGTTTGGATCTAATCTTCTTTTTAAAGTGGACTGCTACTTTAGAAAAAGCAGCTTCTGGGCATACATGTTTATATAACATATTTGCTACCTTCTGTATCTCTGGATTCAAAGGCAGAAAAGAATTGTACTCAAGCTTTGTGTAGACAACTTCTTTTCCAAATTACATCTGACTCTTCAAAACACTTTCCTGAAACTGACTTCAGAATGTGAATTTACCTTTTTGCTAAATGTAAACTAGTTTTACTGAAGGCTAAACAACTCTAGAGAAGCAAGTACAAATGACAGGATACAGTGCTCAAGCTTTTAGGCGTTCTTGATTTGTGAGGGGAGAGCACGTCAGGTTATATGACCACATTAAATATTTGTTCTAATTGAGTTCTAAAGAAAGAAGTACTTTCCCATGCTATGTCTTTCAGCTTCAGGTTAGTTTTTTATCATGCAGAAGTCAGCAATATCACAGGCATTTTGGCACAGTCAGTGCTGAGCATATAAATGAGGCAGGGAAAATACCCTTTGCACTGATGTATCAAAGCTGTTGTGTTCTACTTATGAGCATGAGTCACCAAATGCACAATTCCATGTAATTTAATGCCACAACAGACCATATAAAAATGGAATTCGCATTTAGCTTTCCTATAAATGAGACCCATGATACATCACTTAATGTGTTATTGTTACTGCTGAATAAGAAGGAAGTTAGGTATCAGGAAAAAAAAAAAGAAAATGTTGAAATAGTCTTTTTTTCACAGTTCAGAAAAGCTGTCATTTGATTCTTGCAAGATTTGACTGCATATCAATGCAAAAATGATCTGTGTATACTGTGAAGAATGTTGCTAAAGTTTGCAGGTGCTACCAAATGTGGCTGCCTGCTTTTTTTGAAGTGGGAAAAAAAATAGTGAAAGGATATAAAAATGCTGAGTGAATGGGAGGTAAAATCGCAAAACAAATTTGTTTCCTTGGCTAAAATAATCCCAGTTAGTCAAGTAACTTGTTAAGTTTGTATGCCGATGTGTATTTCCTTCCTCCACAAATGATAAGCTTTAAATTTGATTTATCACTGCACAAAAATATCATGGAAGTCTCTTTCAAAAAGTAAACTCTATTCAGCAGTCAAAAGATGAAGTAGAAAGTTGAAATTCCTAAGAGAGGAATAAAGAATAAACCAAAACTGTATTTTGCTCTCTGAAATTTTATATTATTCTCAGATCTTGAATTCTAGGTTTGCTTTCTCAATCTTAGAGAAGGTTTATGCTAGGACCTGAGAGGATATGATAAATGATGACATGGAAAATCAAATGTACAGAAAAGCTTCTGTGTAGGTGGTAGTGATAGTGTTTTCTATTGCTGTGTACTACCTACAGTCTGTGATAATAGAAAAGACTTTCTAAGTTTTAAGAAATTTATCATGTTACAAACAGGGAGCCCTGTAACAGTTTATTGTAGAAATAACATTCTATATGGGGTGTGTTGGTTTCACAGTCCACAAGGCATAGTAAATCTTTCTGATGTCTCTCTTTTTATTTGGAAAACAAAGAATATTCATAATTTAATTAAAATTGTGTAACTTGCGGTGTATAAAATAAAGTCTTGAATTTACATTAATTAAAGTCTAGAATTTACATTACTAGATGTAGTAGTATGAATTATATATGTCTGCTATTATCTGGATGAAAATTTCTTTAGAGTATGGAAAAAAAAATAAGACTTTCTAGTACTTGGTTCATCTCACTCTGGAGTAAATATCAGACACGGTCAAGATTAAATTTAGTTTTTAAAGTACCTGTTTTTACTACTAACTCTAATAGAGAGTTGTGGGACTTGCTGGTGCAAGTAACTCCTGTGTAGAGTCTAGGCTTAGGTTGCCTTAGTCTTCACCTTTGGTCAGTGCTGTTTTGGGTGTAGACCCTCCTGAAAAGGTGGAAAGGGATTCCAACCTAACTTACATGTTAATGCATAGATGATGTTTGCACACAGTAGAAATGAGAGGGAATCTTGGTCCACAGTAAAAAGAAAGGAAGGGCTGTTAGTGATTGAGGAACAGTGAAACACGGGCTGGCCTTGTCATACATGTACTGTGTAATATGAACTCAAAACCCAGGCATAGCTCAAATCCCTTACCTTTTAAAATCTACAGGCGTTATGAAAGATGTGCAAAATATTTTTATGAAATTTCACTTTGAAAGTTAAGTTGTACTTTGACAGTTCATGTCAACTCTAAATTATTAACTATTTACATTACTGTTTGAAAACATTTCAACAGTAACTGATGCATCACCTTCCCTAGTCTTCACCTGTTTTTTCTTTCTTTTTTCCTTTTTTGCGAACTTTTTTCATCGGTATTTTAATAAAATAGCCAATCTGTTCAGAGGCCCTCCAAAAGATTCTCCTTAGAGCTAACATTACCTTTCTTTAAAAGCTACAAATTTCTGATTCCCAATAGTTGTTTTTTTCTAAAACATAGTAGTCTAAACGAAATGTTAAACTCACTGCATAACAGTGATTTCATGTGACATTTCTTCATTGCATTATCATCAAGCTCTGAAAACTTATTAAATCATGTTCCAGATCATAAATGTATTTATCCTTTGCCAACTGAAGCACTCATCATTCATCGCACGGTTCCTTTGTTTTGAGAGAATGGAAGATGATTCTAATGCATCTTGTCGTACTCTCATTTTCTTTATTTCTTGGAACATGGTCTTTATTTTCCATAAGAAATTGGATAAGTGGGCATTAGGCAGTAGCCGGATTTTTTTCTTTTCTTTTTTTGTTGTTGTTGCTAGAAATACAAATAACATCTTACTTGTTTTCTGGAGAGAGAACAGTCAACTACATCCAACCCATCTGTTCAGAGAGTTTCTTCAGTACAAATCCTTCATTTTAAAAATTACATAAAATTGACTTCTCAGTGGAAGTCCAAAATTACAGGAACACACATCCTGAAATTCATTATATGAGACGGAGAGAACATTTAGATGTTGGACTTGGTTTACACTGTAAATAGTTCAAACAACCTGTATTTATATGTCAGCTGTTATCACTTAGAACAAGTTCAATTGGTTGCTACTGTACTTGTCTGCTAAAATCCTCTTTCTAATTTAGTCACAGGCAGGAATTCAGAAGAGATGAACATGTTAACAGGAAGTATTTTGATTTCTGAGATCCAGTATTCTTTTGGCTTTAGAGAAGTAGTTATGGAATATACTTGATGTAATAGTTGGCCCAAACCAGACAATCTAGTTAAGTATTAATTTATTGCAATTTGCATAATAAAAAAAAATAGAAATGATGCTTTCTATTATATTTTTTGTAATAACCCTAAGGCTACATTTTTCTTTGTTCATCATTCAGCAGTGCACATTTTCCCTAACTCTAGGGAGATGCGAGCATGTTGTTGAAAAAGAGGAAGATCCATCTTTTATCAGTACTTCCATCAGTATAATGAAATATATGTAAAGTACTTATATGGGGAGATGATTCTTAATTATAGAATGGAGTACTAGTAGATGGGCAGCTGGACATGAACCAGCAGTGTGCTCTTGCAGCTCAGAAAGCCAACCATATCCTGGGCTGCATCAAAAGAAGCATTGCCAGCAGGGCAAGGGAGATGACTCTGCTCTATCTGTACTAGTGAGACCTCACCTGGAGTACTGTGTCCAGATGTGGAGCCCTCATTACAGGAGAGACGTGGACCTGTTGAAGCACTTCCAGAGGAGGGTCTCAAAAATGGTCCAACGAATGGAACACCTCTGCTATGAGGACAGGCTGAGAGAGCTGAGGCTGTTCAGATTGGAGAAGAGAGGTCACTTGATAAAAAGCTTTTCAGTATCTAAAGGAGAACTACAGGAAAGAAGGGGACAGACTGTGGTGATACAACAAGGGGAAATGGCTTCAAGCTTAAAGAGGGTAGATTTAGGTTGGATATAAGGAAAAAGTCTTCTACAATGAGGGTGGTAAGGCATTGGAACAGATTGCCCAATAACGTGGTTGATGTCCTGACCCTGGAGACTTTCAAGGTGAGGTTGGATCAGGCCCTGAGCAACCTGATCTAGCTGTGGTGTCCCTGTTCATTGCAGGGGAGTTGAATGAGATGACCTTTAAAGGTTTCTTCCAACTGTAAGAATTCTAAGATTCAGTGATTCTGTGCAACAAAGTATTTAATTTTAAAGTTAAAATTTGCTGTAGAAGAATGTATGTTAGAAATTATTTGAGTAGTCAAGATACCTGGAGAATAATCATAGAATCATTGAATGGTTTGGACTGGAAGAGACTTTTTAGATCATCTAGTTCCAACCCCACTGACACAGGTAGGGAGACAATAATGAGTTTGTATTGTTGTGTTTCTAGTCTTAAGGTATCAAAGTGTGGTTGTGCTATATCTCACAGTGAAAATAAAACCTTTCCAAATGTTGGTATAATACAATATAGATGTATTAGAATTTGTTTTTCACTTGAAGATATCAGCTATCCTTCAAATCTTGACAGTATGTTGTATGAAAGATGAAAGGAGAAGAAGGTCACAGTTGCTTTTCAAATAGTTTATAATAGTATGTGCTGCCACAGAACCCATTTAAAAATATATACTTTTAGCATATTAGCCTTCCTACATTTCTCACTTCATTAATTCCTCTCAGGCTTTGTTCCCCTGTCAGTAATGGTTATATATTGAAGTATATCTTTTCTTCATTTTAAAAAGTTGATAGGAAGATAGTATGCCTTAAAAATATTCTTTTCTGTACCATTTTGCTAAAGAAAGATCTCTGTTAACTACGTTTACGATAGCTTCAGAGTTCTTATTTTAAGAAAGGAATGTGTATATAGTAATAAAAAAGCTTGATTCATTTATGATTTGGAATTTGCTCTTTTTGGTTGGATGCACTAATAAATAATGTCGCACATTTTTCCCATGAATTATGTTTATTCTATTTTGATTTTCTAATTATCATGATTTTCCTTATTATTCTTTCAGAATTATACCTTGCCACTGAGACAATGAATTGGGCCAAGTGCTCCAAGGACAGGAAACATGAAATAATGGATACTGTAGTTTTGTGCAAATGTCACAAGGCAACGAGATAATCATTCAGAAATGCGTTGCCTGGACAACAATTGCATTATATTTTATGAGGAAAAGGCCTTTCGGCAGAATTAAGTATTACAAAGGTAATCTACGGATTCAGTATAGGTAAAATAAAATATTTTCTATGGAGACTTTGATTACACAAGGAAATGTGTACAGACCTAAATACTAATCTGTTTTGGATGTAGATAAGAACAGTAGTGTTGCTTGTAGTGTTGAAATAAGTAAGCATGTTGATTATTGTGGTTGTGGGTACCTTTTGCCATAAATATGCATACATATTTTCAGAATGACATAGAACTCTGAGTGAGCTGTATGGTGAAGGTGTCTGCAAGAAAGCGTGGCCTTTATGCAGGCAGGGCAATGTTCTATGTGCTCACTGCTGCCTTCAGTGTGCAAACTCTTCCTCGAGACGACACCTATATTTAATAAGATGGATAGGGCTCTGAATTTTATTGACTATATTGACTAAGGGCTTGATTCAGTTGCCTAAGCAGTGACATCTAGTACTAGTTGAGATGCCTGTGGGCATTTTGCCTAGTTTCTAGACTGATCCGGAGGCTTATTGATAGTATCTGCCACATGCAGATGTCTCAGGGCATCTCTGACAGTACTGGCTTAGCAATGCTAGTCCTCTGCTGACATCTGGTTTAGGCCACTGAAGTGAGTCCTGGGTCTCCATTCATTGTAATAGTAATCTAAATGTCTGACTGGTATGGAAATACCTGCTTTATATCTCTCTGCAGTTAGATGAAAAAAAGACACTTTCTGTAGTTTTCTATGGTTGGCAACAATGCGTTGTACACAGAAAATGTAGACTGCTTATTTCTGCTAGCCGAAGTCCTGCCGTTGTATCAAATCTATCCCAGTGTAGAAAAAAAACAACCCTCTAATTTGAATAAAACTAATAACACTTGAACTATTAGGATATTTTCTATTTGCTCATAAATATGAATGCACTTCAACTTGTTTTGAAATTTAAGTCAGGTTTGATGCTTGTCAGAATAACCACATACTTGTAGAAGTGACTAGCATCGAGTAATACACGAGAATTTTGTTTGGGGATTGTGTGTGGAAAGCTAGAGGCAAAAAATACTTCCTGCACTGATTACTAAGGTAGATTGACAATATCCAGAAGACCTCTGAATAGATGTAATTGCAGAAGAGGTTTCTCTACTGCCAGAATCTTGGAGAACCAAGCAAGTGGTGTGCACGTTACATATCCTGGGGATTTGGTATAACCCATCATGCTGAGCCTGAGGGCCTGATGGCCTGCGAGGGTTAGAGAGGGGGATTTGCTTAAACAGAGGTTTAAACTTCATTGCACAGGCAAAATGAACAGAGTTTTTGGCATACAAAAAGAAATGTTTCCCTTTTAGTGATGAATGCAATGTTAAGAATTCAGTATTCTGTTATTAACATTGTGTTATTTTCTTCTTGATACGTTTGATTTATATTTAAAAGCAATATGGTGCCAGATTGAAATTAGCTCCATTTATGTATTTTACTTTGGTAATTCCATTTTAAAAGAATATAGAAAATAAGAATTAGGTTACTCATTCTGCAGATTTCAGAAAAGTGAGGAAATTTAGGTAATAAGTTAGGAAGAAATTCTCTACTCAGAGAGTGGTGAGGCACTGGAACAGATTGTCCAAAGACGTTGTGAATGCCCCAACCGTGAAGGTCCTGACAGCCAGCTTGGATGGGACCCTGGACAGCCTGATCTAGTGGTGAGCAACTCTGTCCACAGAAGAGGGTTGGAACCAGATTCTATTTGAGGTTCCTTCCAACCGAAGCCATTCTGTGATTCTTTGATTCTATGATGGCTGTAGATTCATTATAAATAACCTATATCAAGTAAGTTATCATTTTATATATATATACATCACATGTATGTGACAATATAAATTACAGCATATTGCTCGTTTCTTATTCTACATATGAAGTCAGTGACGTGTTTATTTCTGATGGTAGCCGATGGCCACGGGTATTTGAACTTTCCCACCACTTGGGATGCTGTTAAATGCACTTCAAAGTCTGGATGAATGTATGATTTTGAAAAGGACAAGGAGCTGTTCCATGAACATACAAAAATGTAAGTCAAGTTACATAACACAGACTTTTACAGCTCACAGTTCAGAGTATAAATACAAGACCAAAACAGTCCTAGCCATTACTAAGACCTCACTAATATACTTCTGAATATGCTTTTACTAAAGGGAGAATCAGTTTTAGGCATGATAAAAGTAGACTGTGGCTTAGAGTCGTCCTTATGCAAGAGAGAAAAGAAAAGATTTCTGCTATATAGAAGCAGTACCTGAATTGCAGTGTCTGGCTCAGAGCCAACCACAGGGTATTACTTCCAGAGGCCACTTAGGCCATAAACACCAGGACTGAGCGAACTCCAGGGCTCAGTCAAAAAGAGAAGAGTCTTGGTGTCAGGCCATCCAGCCCTGTGCGACCCTAGAGTGTAGAGGAGAGACCTATAAACAAAAACTGAAGAGTGATAAGTGTTCAGTCTGGAGAGCTTGTTCAGTCTGAGCACCATCAAACATACAAGAGTACACAGTGGTGGGGAGACAGTTCTGCTGGGACCATGCAGTGGAGTGTTACTCCTGTTCCTGGGGTCAGAGATAGCCTGAGATTGAAACAGTATGTCCCCATGAGGAATTGATTACATATGTTCTGGAATATAAATAGCTATTCCATATATATAAAATGCTAAGATTTGAAATATAGAATGAATCCTTTAAATAAGGATCAAATGGTGAAGTCATTTTTTGTGGGCAAAAGGATGAGGGGCTTGTTGCACTGCTGTAATGCCATTGGAGGAATGTCAAGTTGAATGTAAATTTGTCCCTGTAGTACAACATAAGAAAAAGCATTAAATAAATTGCAATTCTGAAATAGCATGGATTTCTGTGTTTAATCTTTCATTGTTCAAATCAAAGGTAATTTCCAGATTCTCCCTGCATAATAATTGTCCATATAAATGTAAAGCTTCCTACTATTTAACTTCATAAACCATCAAGAACAGGAACTGTTGGCTGCACTTTTCAGCTGCCATGGTTGTATTTCAGAGAAGTGCCAGAATTCCTTCCCAACTCGTGGTCTGAAGTCACAGCCATAGGCAGCAAATGAAAAAAATGATGTGATTTTATAATGGGAAATTGGAAGGAATGATACAGAAATTTGAGAACCAGTATCTTCACTGGGGCTTGGGGTATCTTCAGCATTTTGCTGAACACAACCTGTTCACAAGTCATTACCAGTCTCTTGCTTATTTATTATTCATAAGCATCTAAAACTATGTATGCATCCAGTGAATATATGGTCTCTAGATTTTGAGTACTTTATTCAAATACCACAATGATTTAAATAATAAACCACTTTACAGCAATCATCACATCCTGAAATAACAATTCTTGCTAAATTAAGCTGAGAAAAGTGGCAGCAGCTGACAAATGTCTCATTTAGGAAGTCTGGAATTTTGTTGGTACTTCAGTGCTGCTTTGCAGTTTGCGAGCATTTCATCAAAGTCTAGCTTATATTTGTAAGATATGAGTGTGGTCAGTTACATCTTTCTATCATCTTCAGTGGAATGAGAGGTCTATGTTTAGTCTATGAAAGTCTTTTCTGTTAGTAACAAAGTAGCTAGATAGCTATTTAATTTTTCTAGCAACTGATTTTTTCTTGCTTTTATCCCTGTGTACCTAACACAGTGTTTACCTGAGCTCTTCCATAATTTGTAGTGTTAAAATATCAATGACCACTGATGCAAACTCACTTTATAAATTCCAGTTAACTTTTTTCAAAAATGAACAAAGTCCTAACGTAGTTATTAATGTTTTCTTTGTTATTTTAACACAGTGTTACCTTTAAACATTGTTTTTCCCTTAATACCATAGAGGTTTTTTAGACTAAACACTATTTGTAGATATCTACAGAGAAGTGTGTGTTCCTATGCTTACAGAATTAGGATAAAATGAAAATCAGATAATTTTGTGTGTCAAACTGTTGCAAAAAATTGCTATTCCTTAAGGAGAATGTGAGTGACAGAGGAATAGTGGTGCCAGAGTTGTGTGATTAATTTTGTGTCCAAAAGCAATTCTATTTGCATTACCTGGTATTTATTGCATTGTCAAAAGATCTTTGTGAGACATTTATCACCATTTTTATGCTATAAGTCTTATCTACTCTCTATAAAGACAAAAAAGCTGGTAACACATTTTCAGAAATGTATGGTATAGAAGAGATTGCTTCTATACTCTTTCATCACTGTTTGCAGCAGGAGAAGAGAAAAACAGTACTACTTCAGATACACATTGAAAGGAAAACTTGGAGGTCTTTTCCAGCCTTGATGATTCTGTGATTCTAAAAGATGAAAGTTAAAGAAGATTGTAACAAAGCTAAAAAGCTGTAGTTCCAATGCAACACAGATGACCAGGTTCCTATAGCAGTATTTTTTTCAGGCTCACAATAGCAACTAGGAAAATAATTTTTCAGTACAGCTGTAATTTAAATGAGCTGTCCATATTTTCTGCCACATCTGCCCAGTTGCAAGAAGAAAGGAAAATCTCATGGAGCATTGTTCGTTTCTTCAAAGATACATAATTTGTTCCCTTGACATAGACAAAGCCTCCCAGCTAAACCCCCTGCCATCTTCTTCACATTTATGTGATTTACAAATAATAAGGGAGAGGAAACATATAGCAAAGATAAATCTTATATCCTAAATTGGTAGACAACTACCCTTAAGGAGCAGAGATTAATTAGAAAATGGAGAAGGAAAGGAAAGGGAAAAATGTCAGAATATTTGCTACTGTAGCTCAGAAAACATGATTTTTTTCCATTACTGGTAAAAGGCCAAATACTTTGGACTTCCATGACAGTGCAGGGTGTCAGGACTTACTGGGTTTGTCTTGGCACAATTTCAGCTTGTTTTAACAATCCCCAAGTGTTCAAGTGAGTGTAGTGTCACTGTGCATGAGCTGAACTTGTTAAGTCCTGGACGATAAGGGTATGGCAGAGCTGGAGAGGCACTGCCTTGTGAATATCAGATGTGTCTTGGGATGCAACTTGCAGACTTCAGCAAGAAAGCAGTGAGAAGGAGACAGCGTGTGATAAGAAAACACAAATGTAGCTCCAGGTGTAGCACAGTATAGAAAAGAAAGATACTCTCACCATTGTAAACATCATGCTCCCAGCAAGGAGCTCAGGTTGCTGGCAGTTATTGTAGCTTCCCCTTTTCTTATTTGAGGAAGAGAGTAACTGTAAACCCTAAGAACAAAAGGAATATTGGAAAAATGAGCACCATGCAAAATAAAATGTTTGATATAGCTATTATTAATGGAGTTTTTGGTATTAATTGGATAACTTGACTATTAGACTACTGAAAAACTAATTCAATTGTCAGTAAATTCTTCTCTTTTTTCTGCTGTGTTCTTTTTTACACATAATAAGATCTTGAATATAAGGCTATGTTCCTTGTTGATGACAGTCAGTAGAGGACACAACACAGTAATATGGTAAACAGTGACAGGGCAGTAATCTGGGAGAATCCCAGTGGATCACTAAAAAAAACCTATTTGAAATGCCTAGAGAAATCAGACTATTTACTCCTCTTACATGTCTGTGTCATGGGCATCCTGCTGGATTTGGGAAACAGTCTGGAATCAGGTTCCTAATCCTTTGCTAACTGCTGTAATTGCTTTGATATGCAAAATATGGTTATGGCTACCCATGCTTCCTCCACTGGGAGGTAAACAGTTATCCACCTAAGCTTCAGTCACCCCAGTGCCCTAGATGAAACAGAAGAATCTGCTGCCCAAGGACAAGCTCTCTGAACATTTCCCATGATTGAAGATAACCAGAGGGATGGAAGCAGTAGATGAGACATGATTTGAGTTGCTCCACACTGTGTTGTGTCACTGCATTTTTGGTGAGATAGACTGCCCGCAGTTGATGCTGTAGGCTAGGATTTGTGCTGTTCAGTCTGTTTGTGTTTCTGGTCAGTGTGATTATACAGTCTTCCTATTCTCCTATACCTCTGTGGAAAATCTAAGATTTCTAGGTCACGGTGAGAGATCTGCTGATGAACATCATAAAGAATGGCTAAAAATCTCCAGTCTGTAATGATGCTAAAAATAAGGGAATGCTCTTATTGTTGTTGCAATATCTATAGTATGAAACAAAATACTTTTAAAAACAGGCAATAAATAGTTCACTAAAATATGGAAAAATGCTCAGCGTGGGTCTTACAGGAGCTATGAAATGTTCCCTGTGACAATGCTGTAGTAACACTAAGTCTCTAACATGGTGCGATCTACAGAGCAATTTAATTTAAGTGCTGTGGCTAAATAAAATTTTCTAAGACAGAAAAGGCCTCTCTTTCAGCAGACCTCTGAAGGGAAATACATTTTCTAGTTGTCACAAACTTATGACTAAGCTCGTTTACCAGGTCAGGCTGACACCTTGACAAGTGAGGTGTCAGTGTAGTTCTATAGGGTCACTCAGTGTGTAAGACCTTGTCAGGGCATGAATACAACACAGTAAGAGGCAATGCACTGAAAACCTAAAATAAGCCATCCCCACTAGGGTAATGCAATAGTATTACTGCAATCTGAAAACAGCACAGTGAAATATCTGGCTGATCCTAGCTGCAGGCATAATTCTCATAAAGCTCAGATATCAGCATGAAGATTGCTTATAAGTCAGCTGGTGATTCTTTGTTTTCATAACAGAGATTTGACTTCAATCACAAGCTTTTCTATTGTAGCTATCTAGAAAGTCCTGGTATTTGGCAAGATGTGAAAGTATATTCATAATCTAGGAACTGTTTTGCTGTTTAAAAGATACTATTGCTTGGTGCTGAATGTTTTGCAACAGAATTGTTCCCAGACAGAGTCAGCATGAAGAGCAGAGGTATTGAATGAGAATGGTCTTTCCAGTCTGTAAACATATATGAGCTCATGTTCACTTGGGGAAATGAAGACAGAGAGTATTGAAGGGTGCTGGTGTCATTGACGACAGTTACTTTTTAGGTCTACTTCCGACTTTTTTTTTTTTTTTTTTTCCTGTTAATGAAAAACAAACCATTAAGTAAACTGTGGTAAGGCTTTTTACATTCAAAGCTTTCTTTAACATTGCTCATTTTTTTCTTATATGTTGAAACATTGGTATGTTAGGTATGATGCGTGCAGTCAAACTTTAAATGGGAGGAAAATAGACAGCCTCCAACTTCATGTGAGCTGTCAGCTGTGTTACAGCATTTTATGATATGGTGTTTATACACTCTTAAACTCTAAGGACATAGATAGATTTACATTCTCTTCCTTGCCTTCCTAAGGCTTTCCAAATGTAGTAACAGGCAGATTTTAAGGACTGCTATCAGAGATACACACAGCCTTTTATTCTACTACTGTTGCTGTATGATTACAAGCTTAGTAATAAATAAAAAGTCTTTCTGAAACTGTAATTTTGTAAAAGTTTTCTGCTTGAGTCCCAGTCAAGATAAGTATGAGGAACTGTGAGGAAAAAAATGGTGGAGCTGCATTTGTGCTAAAAGTTAAAGAGTACATTCAGTACTTGTTATCTTGGTTGACAGTGCAGCACACTGAAGGGTTCTGTGACCAAAGTGTTGTGCTCTGTTGGAATGCATCTGAACATTAGGGGGTTCAGGGTGGTGTATCTCAAGTACATGCTCTCTCATCTCACATCCAGTCTTCATAGTCCTTCAGTTCAAGATGAAGAATAAGGAGAGAAGAGAGAAATTGCTTTTTGTAGATCTGGAAGTACCTGTCAGCCCTCCCTAGAGACATTTTCAAACTCTTCCCCACCAGACAGTATCAGTGAGTAAGGGCTCAGACCTGGGGGTGTGCTGGATACTGTGGTAGCAGTGCAAGGTGAGTAAGTGCTTCTGTGTGTTTAATGAACATTTTACTTGAATCCAGATGAGTGACTCTGACATGAACGTAGCCCAGAATTTTTGCTTGGATCCTTCAGAATTGTAGATCGTATGTACCATCCTTGCCAGTCATGGGAAAAGTGGTGTAAATCAGTGATGATTTGATAGGCTGTCTCTGTCTCTGTTTTTGTTTTGGTTTTACACCTGCAGTTTACTCTGGCAGCAAAGCAGGTTTGTTTAAGTGATAGATAGTAAGAGTGACAGTATGTCCTGTCCTGACAGGTGCTTCATGACCCTCCTGCAGACCTCAGCACAGGAGACAAGTACTCGAGCATTAGCTTAGATATTTTTTGTAATGCATGCACAAATGAGGTTAGCTTTCCTGCCAGCCACTGGAGCCTTTCATGGCAGAGCTCTGGGAACATTTTAGGGCATTGTTTGCTGGAGACAAAAGTTTCTGTGATCTTCAGCAGGATTTTTGCTCAGCGTGGGGTGCTGCCTGCACAGCACGATAAAATCCCGTGGTGCAGAGGGTGCCTGTATTTTCATGCACATGACCTGCTTTCCTTTGATGTGTCTTTTTCTCCCTCCTGTTTGATTCTGCAAGCATGAGGAAAATTTTGAGCAAGATGCACAAACATCTGTTTAGCTATGCAGCTTTTTTCCTCTTAGTTAGCATCTTTGAGATGCTGTAATTACACTTCTGGGTAAAATATGCTGTCATGATAACTTATGCTTGGAATGCTTGATTTAAAGTGGTGGGACCTGTTCTGCTTGTGTTTACGCACAGGGTAGAGTGAGGGCCTGATGGAAAATAGTAAATTAGAGCAAATTTGATCTTTCACTGAGAGAAACAGTTGAAGTTTACCAACTCAGCATAAAAGTGATGAACCTCTGGAAGCTTACGAAGGAAGGTTCTTGTACGTGGCAAAACATAGAGCTATCTTTTCTTTGTCTGGTGAATTTGTGCTTTCTTTTAAGCCCACCAGTCTGTTGTTCAGGTTGTGCTGCTGACCTTTAAACTGTTGTATTATCAGTAGACAGGAATAGGACTAGAACATGTTGCAATGCTGGTGTGAATTACTCGACTAGAGCAGCCTGGGAGTGAGATTGGTGATCCTGTGAACATTTTAAAGAGCATAATCCAGAAAATCAATCTTGCAGAATATTCCGTAGAAATACAATTGCTGAGAGACAGTAAGTCAGTCCAGTAAAGAATATCTTGGGGTATCTTTAGGACTTGCTTTGTATATTTATCTGGAAAAGAGTATTTACTATAATTCATCTCCCAAGGAAGAGACATTTTTAACTTCTTTGTTTTTTTAATTCTTGAATTTTTGAATTGAATCTACAATTTTGCTTATGAGATTTCATTCTGATCACTCTCCCTCATATTCTAATGCGAAAATCACAGACATCCTGTCCCGAGACAAGCTGGGTGTGTGGGTTCAGATAAATTTCTCAGGGAGCTCAGCAAACAGGATAGGCCTTTAACTCAGGAGCATGAGATTCACTAAATAAACTCTTAACTCCATCTAAAACCTGAGCACAGACTCCTACATCTGTTCAAAACAGATTTTGCATTGTGGTCATATTTTGACTTGAAACTGTATGGTGACTCAGTTTATTAGAATAGCCTTTAGTTTGCTAAGCAATTTTCATATCAGCCTTTTAAATTTTGAACAGCATTCAGGTTTTGCTGTTAAATCCTCTACAGAAGGTTGTTTCTTAGTGCTTTGTGTTTCATAAGAAACACTGAATGTTCTTGAATGTTTTTTACCACATGTGAAAAAGGAACAAAGGTTATAAATGCTGAAATTTCCCCACCCTTACAACCTTCTTTCCCCTTATTTTTATTCTAACAATAACCTCAATCTTTGTCTGTTTGAAAGAGCTTTTCCCCTTGGGACTGACCAGAATATCTGGTTTGTTGAACATTTACCAGCCTGATTCAAGGGGGAGTAGGTTGATCTCCACTGGACTGAAATGGGCCTAGCATAAGGCATGTGATGTAACCAGTGAGTCAATTCTAGTTCACTGAATGCTTTGGAAGTGGTTATTGTTGCATTCTGAATACCAAGCTAGAATGAGCATGCTTACTTTTTCTGTAGAAAATGATGTTCTCCTGATACTGAAATTAAAATCCAATTTCATTTTATGCCTTTGTATACATTGGCAAAGTCTTAGGAGTCATCTTAGCATTTAAGTTTATGCCACATAGTCAATTGAGTGAAATAAATTTACCAAGGGATGAGGAAATGAGATGAGGTTCATAAGATAATAAGATGCTTAGCATATATTAAACAAATTTAATCACAGACACTTTAGAATTCTTTTCTTTAAACATTTTTTTTTTTTTTAATAAGATTGCTCAAATGACATTTTGAGTTACTGTCTCTTGCAGAGATGACTTTCTCTGGAATTGCAGATTAGTATAGATAGCAAGCATTTGTTTTGGGCAGTAAATGTAAAGGGCAGTTCATCTGTGTATTAGTTAAGCACAAATGTTACAATGTTATACTGATGAATTAAAAATCTTTGTTTTCTCACAGTGGTTAGCTTCTAATAATAATTATGTTTCTGTTAGTCACCAGAGATAAGAGAAGAAAGTTTACTTCCCTGCTTCACCAGCGGGTGAAGTGTTTCTTAGGATATGCCCAGTTCAACTTAACTTACAGTTTGCCAGTTTTTTAAAAAAAAGTGTCCCAAACTTTCAAATTCTTCAGTGTTAATGAGAGATTTTTATTTTTTATTTTTTTGACAGAAGGTCTTATCTCATTAACTTCACTGTCTTGAATATGTTACAACAAAGAAATTTAAAATTGATCTTTTTAACAGCTACAATTAGAACTTAAAATCTAATTTTCCTTTATTTATTGACTCTTCCTTTAGTTTCCAAAAAGAAATTGTGTTACAAAAAGCTGTAGGGAACAATTCAGTGAAGAAAAACAGAATGGTGCTCTTTTTCTGCAATTTCACTGGTTTGTTTATAAAACATAATCTGGAAAACTAATAAAAATCCTATAGGGATAAAGCAAAAAAAAAACAATGTATTTTTACAGCTTCTCAATGAAGCATAGTGTCTGTATTACTTCAAGCTCTCCAGGACATAGACTCTGTTTATTATTTTTTTGTCATTGTTATTGCTTTGTTTTATATTTGCTATGCATACATTTCTAGACAGAAAACCAGACAGAAATTGAGTTTAACTCAGAGAAAGTTTGTTACGAATACAAGACAAATCAAATCCAAAGGATTTGCAGTGAAGTCTACAGATTCTAACTGAACAACTTAAAGATGGAATATGCAAATGCTTTATTAAATTATGCATATAAACTTATACTGTACTTCTGTTGGATTGTTCATTAATTGTCTTGTTAGAATTGATATGTGAGACTATCTCTGACCCAGGGTTTCATTGAAGAGATTCTGTGCATTCATGCATGTGAATAGGTATTTTACTCTGCATGAATACACACACATATACTGTCTGTGTCTGAATGTTTGAGTTTTAGTAAATATACTAAATATGCCTATTTTTTACCACCAAAGTTCAGCCAAGTCATGTGAGTTGTCTCAAATCTTGTGTTTGGGTACAGAGAACATCTAAGCAGACTCAGATTGAGTTAGCCTCTACAGGACTCATTATTGCAACCAAAGCTATGTTGCAGAAGGAAAGTGCACAGCCAAAATATTCAGATTGGTAATTGTTCTAAGGTGGGCATTGATGTATGTCCTGATAGTACAGAAGACTTACATTTTCTAATCTACACAATTTTACTGTCTTTGTCATTTTTAGTTTGTTTGTTCAGGACAATATTAGCAGTACTAATTCAAGACTGTACTAATACCTGTCACTATTAAGAACAGAAATTGTTCTTCAGTGCATTAATTGTCTGAAAGACAGAATAGAATAAAATATATAATATTGGTATTTCTGCGTCACTGATTTATAATGACCATCTAACAGTTCTGAATATGAATTTCCAGAAATACAGTTCTTTTTTTTTTTTTTTTTTTTTTTTTAATGCAAATTTCAGAGTACAAATACACAAGTAAGCATTCTCAGGGGAAAAAAAATAATGAAAGTACTTGTTCAGCATTTTTAAAAGTAAATGGTTTGGTGGACACTGGCTTTTTATTTTTGCATATCACTGATTTTATTCAGTGTCACTTATCAAGTGGGGAGAAAATGCATTTTGTGCTAGCTGTATATAGCAGAAGTACTATCTGCCTCATATAAGCAGTACATTTGTCTAGTTGAATTTCAAGTAAGTCAGTTAATAGATTTCTTCCATTACTTATCTACTTTAAGTTTTAATACTGCTAGTTTTCCTTCCCCCCCCCACACACCCTAATTAAAAAAAAAATGAAATTACAGGAAGATAGTTTAGATAAATAAATTCAAGTTATTTCCCTAAAGGTTAAACAAAGGTTTTGCTGATGTCTTTGTACTTCTGAAATTCACATAGAACATTATTCTGACATGGTTCTCACAGGCATTATTTTGTGATTATATTAAAAGACAGATGCAGATGGGATAGATTTTTTTCAGTAATTTTTGTTCATATTTATTTTTGGGAAAGTATGAATTAAAAATAATGTGGTGATATTTTTTAAAGAATATTCTCAGCTAATGCTTTTGGTAGTTCGTAGTTTTGTGAGAGGGCATAATCCATGGGAGGAATTGCATTCCATGTTCATTATAAGGAACATTTACTGATCTTGACAGTACAGCACCTTACCCTGGTGCTATTTCCAAACAAAGCCAAAAGCAACAACAATAAAGTCCTCCACTCCAGTGTTGTTTTACTCTCATGGAAAACAAACAAAAATCTGACCAACCAACAGCAACAACAACAACAAACAAAACAAAACAAAACAAAAACAGAAAGGATTAAGTTCTGGAGGGGTGGATGAATGAATATGTAACTATTTCTCTGCAAATTACCTCCTGGTAGAATTTCAGATGAACCCATCTCTAGATTATTTATCTTTAGATAATCTCAAGTAATACATTTTGACCTTCTTTAATCTTCAAATCAAGCAGATTTTTAAAAGTCTTTTCTAAAAAGCAAGGACTTCTGACTAGATGCTTAGTTTCCATGTAGTATTTGCAGATTGCAATGTCAATATTTATGTAAAGTCTTTTTGTACTAAATTCTCTTTTTGTTTGATAGATGCTGAGGGTCTGTTTTGATTAAAAGGCTACTCTGTAATAAAAAGGAGATATTAATAAATGCAACTGAATTTTGTAATAATGGTAAATGTAGGCACATCTTGAGTTCGGGTGGTTGATCGTATTGTTTTACTTTCTCAGTAATAAACCATAAAACAGGAAAGCTTATACTTTATTACTTTCTCATAGAAACTGTAGAAAGTACAATGAGTCACAAGCAATGGACTGTAAAATAAAAGCAGCAGTATTGGTTATTTTCTTGTCCAAAATGTCCTGCTTGTCACAGTAGGTTCCCACTGTGTGCCTTTCAATGTTTGTCCAAATGTAGTTTTTCAGTAATATTTACAGTGAGAAGTTTTCAGGAGGTCATAATCATTCTTCAGATCTCAAAACAAATGGCATGATGTTCAAAATGTAATTTCTTGTTTCAATATTTCTCCACAATTGTTTCCCCTTACTAGAAATGTCTGAATAAACTGCTGTGTATGTGTAGCAGCTTTTATTCTAGCACATGACATTTGTAAGTATATATAAAAAATATGCTTGTTAATTGCAGATGAAATATACTTAAGATTTTGTCAGATTTCTCCACATTTACACACAAATCTTGTGGGTTTTCCATTCCCCTTTGCTCCCCCAAACCCAACTCCTCAGTCCTCCCCAAAGCCCAACAACAACAACATAAATTCTCCCTATGAAGTATTGTAATCCAAGTATTGTTATTGTGTTTAGATTCTATAAGTTATTTCTGGTAATTGGTGTCTTGTCAGACTGTATCTTACTCAATTGTTGTTTTTTTTTTGTTTTGTTTTGTTTTGTTTTTCCATACTTCTCTTGTTTTATCAGAGAGAAAAGATAAATTGAGCAACCTGTACTGTCCCTACCTGGCTTTTTTCCGTTAATCGTCAAAGTCGGTTTGGAGAGATAAGCAATACTAATCTCACTTTCCACAGTATATGTAACTCTCCTTTGCCCTTTTTTCTTTTATTTTTGTTTCTGCTCAGAAAGACGTATTACCAGAGCACTTACTACTTATGAACTCAGCTAATGCCTTGGGTTACCACAAATGTGTCCAAGATCATGCAAAAGTTAATAAGAATTAAATCTCCTGAGAAACAAAATCCATGTCATTTCCATTCTTCAATGAACACTTGACCATTATGAAAATCTGGTTACAGCAGACACCTACCCAAGAAGGGACTGTATTTCACAGAATCACAGAATCACCAAGGTTGGAAACGACCTTCAAGATCATCCAGTCCAACCTATCACCAATAGCACTCATTAGACCATGTCCCTGAACACAGAGTCCAAACATTCCTTGAACACCTCCAGGGTTGGTGACTACACCACCTTCCTGGGCAGCCCATTCCAGTGTTTGACCATTCTTTCAGAAAAGTAGTATTTCCTAATGTCCAGCCTACATCTCCTCTGGTGCAGCTGGAAGCCATTCTCTCTAGTTCTATCACCAGTTACACAAGAGAAGACGCTGACCCCCAGCTTACTACAATCTCCCTTCAGGTAGTTAAAGAGAGCAATAAGATTTCCCCTGAGCCTCCTCTTCTCCAGACTGAACAATCCCAGCTCCTTCAGCCGCTCCTCATATGTCCTGTGCTCCAGATTCCTTTTTCCAGAAAAAAAAAAAAAAAAAGAAATTGACTATATTTAAAAGAGACATGTATGAAGCAGTGCATGAATGGAGGAACATAGCTTTCAGACACACACTCCACAGTCAGGGTGGGATATTTCACTGAAAACTAACGCTTGAGGAAAATTTTATTAGAAATTTGCTTTATCTGCGCATGTGAAAAAAAAAAGATGACTTTGAGAACTTATGCAATCCTTCCATCTGCAAATGAAGATGAATATATGCCCTCCTCCCTGCTTTAGATTTTGGATTTTACTGGGATCTAAAATATTATATTTGTATTAAAATTCTCCAGCGTACAGTTCAGCTTTCAGCAAAGTTAAATTCTTGTTAAACTAGGTTCTTGGAACCTTCATACTTGAATTATTCAGGAATCTTGTAACAGATATTGTTAAAATTATACAGCACATTGTTCATAATTTTATAGATGAAAGAATGTTAAATTCTTATGAGGTGCCGTCCACATTTGCAGTGATGTCTCAAGGTCCAAGATCCGTATGTGATAGAAGCTTTCATCAATGAATTTCAACATTCTTGTTACACAATAGGAAATGTTTTTGATCTCAATTTCAATATGTGTTTTATTCTTGTTCTTTTAGTGCTCTTTAATTGTTTTTTGTATGCTTTTCTTTCCACAACGTTGTTTGGCCTACTTTCAGTAGTATGTATAGTAGTAGTCATGAAGCATACCTTCTCGCCCTACATAGTCACTTTGGCTATTTCATACAATCATAGACTAATAGATTCATTAATTTTGGAAAAGACCTCTTGATCAACAAGTCCAGCCATCAATCCATCACCAGCATGCCCACTAAACCGTGGCCACATCTCTTCTTTTCTTGAAAATCTCCGGCGGTGGTGCCCCTACCACTTCCCTGAGCAGCCTGTTCCGTTACCTAACTACTCTTCCTGAGAAGAAGCTTTTCCTGTTCATTAGCCAGGTGCAAGTATTCTGACATCTGACCCTGCAAATGGTCTCTTTACCTATGATGTCTTAATTCTTATCCTGAATCTCTTTAATTTCTTCTCATCTTTCTGTCATGTTTCCTTCCCCTTCTTCCTATTCTTCCTTGCCCAGTTTATATTTCAGGGTTGACAGAAAAAGGACTAAGTTACACCTTCACAGAGGAAACCTGTTGGGGACAATCTAACATGTAAAGTTAGTTTGGTATGTAAAATCTAGTGAATAAATTACACAGCCTGGCAGAGTGGAAAAAAAAAGATCTCATAAAACACATAATTAAACAAATCAGGGCACTGAGACCTTCACACTTCACCTCATTTTCCCTCTCCTTTGATTATTATTCCATAAGGATAGTTTCTGTGGTATTACTCGCTGTTAAGTGTCTCATTTTAGAAATGTCAAAACACTAAGTGATTGCCTAAAGGAAAATATTCTACTCTCTAACTTCCCATTTTATGACATACTGGTAGTAAATTACTGAATATACATGCAGTTCTCTGTTTTGTTATCTTGAGCTTTGCTGAAATATAAATTTTTGCTCTTTGGGTTTAAAAAGAATATATTAACATATTGCATGTGAAATTCTTTCTAAAGTAAAATTTAAATTATTTAAAAATAAGTAATACTGAATAAGTTTTACAAAACTCAATTACTGGATTTTGGTGTACTTGGTGCATTTTAAGCTCTTTCATTCTTTTTTCAGTGCTATCTGTCTTTAAATGAAAAAAAAAAAAATACTGTTTCTACTGTTTCTAAAAGGGGTAATTTGAGTCTTTTTTTTTTTTTTTTTTAAATCAACTAAAAAGGCCAGATGATTATTTGGCAAGATATTCTGAATGCTTTCCACTTTCAGAAAGTAGAATAACTATACAGTATTAGTTAATGACACTACAGCCTTGATGGTCTTTGCTGAAAGACATATAAAACTTTCTGAAAAAAGTCTGTTCTCAGCTCTGTTTTGCTTTACTCCTAAATACTTTGGAAGATGCTTTCTAATTCAGACTTTCAAACTAAGATCTCTCATCTTTCAGCAGCTCACTTTGAAATACCTTACATAAAGTGACATCTGTGTTACTGTTTTTCTCGCCAAAAAGTTAAGGTATGTGTTACATACCTTATGGTATCATTTAGCGTAAGAACATCTAAAGGTCTTTTAGACTACAGAGTTTTTCCAGAACTGCGTAAGTATGGTGTTGGATGGAGACAACCAGAGATACTGAAGCCTTACTTGTTGGGAAGTTACTTGTTGGGAAGAGTCCATGCCATGGTTGGTCCTATTGCATGCCTGGCTGTTGCCAAAAATACCACAGGAGAATGCATGTTTTACTAACTGTAGATTAAATCCAGTGTTTACTCCTTTTCCCCGTATTATCTAACTGTTTCTCCTGTCGAAAATTTTCTGCTTCTATATAAAATACTTGAACATTCATTAGAATGGATAACTTTTGTTTTTCTGAATTATAGAGTAATTCTCTACTTTCATGAATACATAAGTAAAACATCTTAAAACAGGATAAATTAATATATCACTGTTTCTTCTGCTGGGATTGTGCTCTCAATAATGTCATTGCAAGTGAAAATATTTCCACTAAATCTAGGAGATGTAAAGGAGCAGCAAAGGTACAAGAGGAGACACAGGCACTGAGATCATATGTTCAATCAAATTCACTGAGCAGATGGTGTTTAGGGAGGCACAGAGAAAACAGAATCACAGAAAAACAAAACACTCCAGGGAAATGAAATATATTAAAAATGCACTGTTTTTTTTTTTTTTTTTCTAAGTTAGGAGAATACATGGAGGCTAAAGGTTCAGAAGAAGAAAAAAAATGACAAAAACAAAACAGGAGACAGAGATGGTGTCAAATATTAGCAGGATCACAATACATAAGAAAAATATTGCAAATAGGTAACACTGTGTGATGAGAGACCCATGGAATTGACAGTGGTGGGAAGATTAAAGGCAAGGTTTAAAAAAAAAAAAAAAAGGAGAGAGAGAGAGAGAGAGAGAGAGAGAGAGAGAGAGGTAGAAAATATCTAGCCAAAGAGGTTTGTTGTTGTTGTTGTTGTTTTTGTTTTTTTTCCCTTTTCCTTTTTTTCCCTCTTTTTATTCCATGTGCTAAGACACTCTAATTGTCTTAGGCATAGCAGGTGTAAGTTTCTGGCATTGCTCAGCATAGGACCATGGTCACTGGCTGTTTTTATTGGAAAAATATGTATGTGTATATCCATAAAGCAGTTCCTTCCAGGCCTGAAGTTATCCTTACTCTCATGCTATGTTCTACAGCTTGCTTATGAAGGATCTCTTTACAGTTGTCTTGAAAGAGATTCAGAAAATGTTTTGTATTTCAACTCATAAAATATCACTATAGTAAATCGAATATTTGCTGGTGGATGTTGTTGTCATTATGTGAACAATCTTAATGAAGTGTGTTCAGAATAAATTTCATGACTTGAATTATGCTTTGAAATCAAGTCTATAATTTTTCACAGTAAATTGGAAAGGTATGTTGTTTTGACCTGAGGGCTGAAAAAATCCCAGTCTATTCTGAACTGAATTGATGGAAATAAAAATAACATTAAAATAATGTAATAGTTCA
Source organism: Phasianus colchicus (assembly GCF_987193195.1). Classification (NCBI taxonomy): domain Eukaryota; kingdom Metazoa; phylum Chordata; class Aves; order Galliformes; family Phasianidae; genus Phasianus; species Phasianus colchicus. The sequence goes on from NC_143436.1 coordinate 10,528,859, forward strand.
CATCTAACACACAAGAATGTTTGTTTTGAGTGACATTTGGGAGGCCTACTGGTTTAATGAGCTGTGCCAGACTATGTCAACAAGTAAGTGTTACATGATTCCAGAGTACATTTGAAAAATAAATAAATAAACCTATATCCCACGCTTCGCTTCCCTGACTTATATAATTATTTTAGGGAGAAAAAAAAGAGAATCATAAAATCCACATGAAATTGTATCTCTGGTCTTTCCAAAGAAAGGTTATTTTGACATACAATGTCAAAACTAATAATAGAAAATATGATTTTGAGTGTATCTTTTGGTGTCTTCTCTTGTCATTGATTTTTTTCTTATTTCTGGAACACTGTTTTTATTCTTAGAGTATCTTTCCTTTCCCAGTTCACCATATGGTCATCTGTTATTCTTCCTGATGATTTGACTCTTGTATTCAGGCTTCACAGGTAGTGAGGACTTTCTGCTGTAATGGTTAAGAATATTGGTTTTAGGTGTTCCAATCTTCTTAATGCTCATGGCATACTTTCTATCTACTGTGACTGCCACTGGAACTAGGCTTAGCACTAAGGATTGAGAATGTAGACATATTTTGGAGCATCAGGGCCTTGAGCTGTAAAATTTTCATAGCAGAACTCTTACTTTTTCCTACCATGCAGTACTGAAAACATTCTTGACACATACTGTTTATTGTCCAATAGATTTTATGGGAAGCTAGAGAAATATATAAAGAGCAATGTCATGTACTGTAGTTTCCAAAATATATTTGACAGCAGTTTGTCTTTCTGAATGGTCCATTTTTCAGACTCTCTGTCATGGTTAGAAGAGTTCTTTCGTCAAGAAGGAAGAAAGATTAACAGAAAACTTCTTACTGTAAATAAACATAATGAAAATACAACTGCAGTGGTACAGAAAAATGTCAATTGAATTAAGGGCAACTGATGAATCAGGAATCATTTTTAACTTATATCCTATAAAGAAGTAAGAAATACAAAACATGCAAGTAAAGCTTGCTTATTTATTCACTTTTGGGACAGTAGAAGCTGTACAATTTATTTATTTATTTTTAATAGCTCTATACCAGCACATTATTTTTTGCCTTCTTTAAAGGGATTCAGATCATACTATCTAATATTACCACATGCAAGATTTCTTCTGCTAAAGCAATGAGGTTGAATTGCAGTGAATGGAAGACCATCCAACCTTTTACTATGAATTGATATGCTCCTTATACTGCATTTCTGCATCTTCTAATCTTGCACTTTAAAAATCTGATTGCTTTTAATGATGCTATGCAGAATATGAAAACTAATGCTGTCTTCGGCTAGGCAATGTATTATATTCCTAAAGACAGAAGTTAACACTGTTGTATTAGCAAACTGAAAAACAGCTCAAGCTTTATTATTTTGAGCGCATTTAATATGGTAGGGCTCCGTGCAGGGAGCTGTCATTGCACTAAAAGGAAGAGTATGTCCATCAAATGCTATTTATTCTAAATCCTCTGAACTTCATTACATAAGTAAAAACTTATCTTTAAGAAAAAACTTTTAAAACTTCTAAAACTTAATTATAAGCAAAAACTTACTTATAAGAAGCTACATAATAGTAAAGTCATCCTTGTCTTTCTTTTTAAAATATCATCTGGAATGGCAGGAGATTTACATTTCATGAAATATTATTAAAATAATCCAAGGTCTTGGAATATGCTGTGCAGACTAGACTCTTATGTCAAAGCTTTTTCTTTCATGGTCTTAATAATGTTAATAAAGAGAGCAAAATGAAACTCTTCACTGTTAGTAAGACAGATGATCAATGTTTGGCTATGTTTTTATATTTAATTTTTATTTTAGTGGATAAAGTTGGTGCCAAACTGAAGTATTATCTTCTGGAAGACTGAATTATGTTCTTCACTGTGTGGAATTGAACTTGATGTCTGCTTTTTGCACCCCCAATTTATCACAGTGAATTTAAGACACTACAGTCTGATTAGAATTTGAGTATGTACAAATGTTTATTAAGCCTGAATTTTCTCTACGTTGACAATAGCAGACAGTGCTATGACTCAAATCCTAACTTTATTAATATGTAATTCAAATTTACATACAATGAAAAATCAGTAATTTTAAACACACTTTAAACCAAAGTGAAAAAGGGAAGAGGGTTCAAAATGCATATTATGAAGTAGTATTTTCTTTTTAAATAATTTCCTGAGCTAAATACTAACTTTAGTTCTGTTACTGAAATTTTTGTCTATCAATAGGATCCATATCTGTTTATTGCAATGTTCATTGTCTCGTTACAAAAGAGCCAGGCATAGTCTTTCTATAATGTGTATGTCTGAATTTCATACATTTGAAATTTCTTTTTATTTTTTACCAATAGAAGTTTAAAAAATGTGATAGATTCTAAAATAGCATCTACAATTATAATGCAGAGATTGTAATGACATAATCAAAAGCCATTATTGGAGTGTCTAGAGAGTTGAATAGCTTGGACCAGATGATCAAATTTTGTCTTAATTCCTTTCTAGAAGCAGGCTAGCACCAAGAAATAAGTTTAGAAATGCATACCACTCATGGAATTGAGACCTTTTTGTTATACAAGTGAAATTTACTTTCTTAAAATTGTTAATCTTTGATAGCTAATTTCTTTAAAGGTCCTGTAGATTTTTTGTTAATGAATTACACCCAAGAGTTTATTTAGAACACTCATGCTATTATGTTGAGTCTGTTGCACTGATAGTTCTTGGATCAGTTTGACTTTGCTTTTTCCCTGTATGCAGGAAAGCCCAAGCCCTGTGTAGTTCCTGCTGAAGCTGCTTTTATCTGAGAGCTCTTCAGGCTTTGTTCTTTATCTCTTAGAATTTGGCTCTTGTTTTAGCAGTTACATATGGTGACAGGAGCCTCAAAGTCCAACTCTCTGTCTGGTGAGGTAGTCAATAGAAGTACAAACTAAGTGAAGATCAAATGAATGTACACCCAAGTTCAAGAGCATACAAGTGGATTTCAGCTAACAGATGTTGCTTGAATAATTTTTAAAGCAGTCTTACTTGGACTTGCTGGCTTTTCTAGAAAATTAGATATTAAGAGCTTACAAATATTCTTGTTCTGGCACCTCCATTTTCTCATCTTACTGCAGTGAGTGCTTTCTGAGTTCTTAGAGATCAAACTTGTAGGTTGAATGGGCAGCTCATGAATGTCTGAACTATCAGCTCAGATCCTCTTTTCTTCTTTGCCTTCTGTCTCCCCACTTTCTTTACAACATCATGTATTACTGTCACAAAAATGCTGATCAAGGAAGACTGTTTTCTACTTTTGTCTATGCTATACATGTGAAGAGATGTCTTGTGGGCATATTCTTGGCTTATTTTCATTTTGACAGTGTGTGCAACTGTGTGTGTGTTGTTTGTGCTGTGCTACTGTTTTGAACTCTGTCTGCCTTACTGCCTCAGGTCTTTCTTTTTTTTTTTTATTTTATAATATTTTGGATACATTCTCTTGCAAAATTCTTGTCATTAGTGATAAGGATCATTCTGTAGATAACTCCCTTTGACTGTTTTTGTTTTTGCTTTGCTTTATCAAAGGTTGATCCTAGTAGTTGTAAACATTCCTATTCTATTTTATATTCTGAGGGATCAGGAATCTGAGTTGTGGTCTTGTTTTTATTAGGCAATTATCTACTCTCTTCAAATTGCAAGACTTTTTTTTTTTTTTTTTTTTTTAATCTCAGGTGAGGTTCCATGTGTGGTGTTGTGTGCTACATCATTTGGAATGTCTCCCTTGACCACCCTTTTGTATCTGATACTTTTTTTTCTTCCCAGTTCTATGCTGCATCTCTATTACCTAGTAAAATTAGTTATTCCCTAGTACCTGTCTTTGATTTAGTTGTTCGAACACTATCAACTATGTAAGCTCCCTCAAATCCATCAGTTAGGAGGTACCAAGCTCTCCTGATATTTCTCTGCTAAGGATGACTGCTTGTAGTTAAATTTTAATCTGGGCAAATTGGCATCGTGATTGTTTTCCAAATTCCCCACACTTCAGTGCTGGTAAAGTTTTTAACAGCAAAATACTTAGAGTGCTTTTTTGCCATTCTCACTGTGAGTGTCTGGCATGGGGTTAATCCAGTTATTAGCTACATGTGGTGCTGCCAAATGCTGTGGCCTCCCAAATTGTATCTCGACATTTCCTGGCCTTACATAGAATCACATGCATCTCCACAGCTAAACTTGCTTGTTCTGGTCTTGTAGGGAAGAGGATCTTGCTAACTCTGTTCCCTCAACTGTCCAGTTTATGACACAACTCAGTATCAAATGAGAATGCATGCTAACATTAAAACAGGATGCATTGTCACAGACCAGTGCTTGAGTATGTTCCCTGGTCCTGTTTATTTTACTACCCTATAGTAATAACCATGTGCTAGATTGATGTATACAGCAAGTTTGACTTTGAAAGATTCAGTTTCACTGGAGTTGGAGCTGATTTGCTTTACTTTATAGTCCCAAATATCAAAGTTAGGTATTCCCCAGAACAGAAGGAAACCCATGTTCAGATCTCTTTTAAGCCGTATTTGGAGCAAAGATTTGAGCTTTGATCTCCTTTCTCTGAAGCCCTAGGCTTGCAGACTCAGTCTGTCTGTAGTCCAATGAATATTTAATTACTAAAAAGTGGAATAGTGTTTACAGAACACATTTTGATGTATTAGTTTTCCAGCTGAAAAATAATTATTTCAGTGGATCTAATTTTAACACTTGAATTCTTTGCTAACTTAACTGAAAGAATTTAATTCAATGACTACTAATGTTGTATAGTAATTGAAAGAAAGGAAATGGTTGTGAACACTGTGTGCTGGGATAAACTGAAGGTATTCCAATTTTGCTTGTTTATAAGTTCAAAAATAAATGTTTCTGACATGCTTCTCTTTTCTGCTTTGCTCTGGAACATCATGTGCCTTTGGCAGTTTGCTGTTCTGGTATAAGTATTTCCATTGCTTCTGCAGCTTTAATCCTTTAAGAAAATTTAATTTCAGCTTGCTTTTTAGATTGCTCATGAAGACATCCTTTAATTAATAGTGAGTATGAACTGGACTTTCGCATGCTTTTGAGTGATTTTATAATTACTGTTCTCATTTTTCACTAAACTGCATGAGTCTCCATTCTTTCTATTCAGTTTTACTTGTGGTACTTTTTCTTATGTTCTTTCAAAGTTATTCTCAGTTTTGTTCTTCTGGAAAAATACAGTAATTATACCCTCATGAATCACAGCCTCTGCCTTGTTAATTACAATTAAGGGAACCCATACTTTATTGTATTTAGATTTCTATAAAATGAAGACAAGAAGAAACAATGTGGGCTTTAGAAGTTGACATTATTTGCTCATCCCCTCCTTCTTTATTATGCTGCTTACGTCTGCAAAATTCAAGATTCAGATGGCAACTAGAAAGATCCAGTTCATAACCTCCTATGTGATCTTCATAGTTTAAAACAGGAGATATTTTTTAACATTTTTGCATGGTTTTCTTTCTGCAAGACTTCCTGTTTATCCTCTATGACATGTTCTGTCCAATAGTAAAGTGATGAGTGACTCTCCTCCGGAATTATCTAGGTGGTTCATATATATAGAAAATTGTACCATCAGATATGTAGGGTTAAAATTAAGTCCTCATGCACAGGTAAAACTTTACGGATCAACCCCTAGAGACCTGATGAGCCTTTTTTTTTTTTTTTTTTTTTGTCAGAAAAGCCTTTTTATGCATCAGTGCCCACTGGCTTAGGTTACAAGATAATTCAGTTATTCAATTCAATAATAAACAGGCCATCCTAAAATTTACTTCCTTTAGAGGAAACAGTTCTCCTGGGTGATGTGTACCAGTGACTCAGACCTGCTTCAGGAGGTGAAAGAGGTCTTTATCTGTCTTCTATCTGTGAGCCTCTGCCTTCCTTTGAACTAGGCTGGAGTGAGCAGATGGCCCAATAACTCTGTGCCACTCCACCTTACTCCCTTCCCTTTCAGTGTTTGCAGAAGTTTTCTTTTCCTTTTACAATTCCTCTTCTCCATCGTGAGTAGTTGAGGATGGGCTGAGGAGTAAAGGAACTGCCTTTCTCTGTTCAGCTGGAGAACAGCGTTGCTGGTGGCAGGGTTCCTCAAAAGCTATAAAAGGCCAGAGATCTGGCCAAAGGAAGCAAATAAGAGCAAGGAAGCTTAATAAAGCAATCTGGAGGAGAGATCTTACAGGAAGGTGAAGCACAGGTGTAGCTGCTGTGCAGGCAGTTCTCCTCATCTGCACAGATGGCCTTCCTTCAATCGGTGATTAATGCTTGATACTCAGACATACAGCTTAAAAACCAACATTCTGCTTTACAGACTTTTAAATTATGCCTTGCAGATTAGTGGAGGAGCACAGTTGCGTGTTGGAGATCTTTGGTTTTATATTTGGGGTATCAGGAGCCTGAAGAGTGGATCAATACCTCTAACTGGAATTGACTGACAGACATCTGCCAGTCAATTTTTCAACATCTTTTACATCGCCACAAATTTAGGCAAATATATTCTATTGAAAATATGCAACTAATAGGATAGCTGCTGTTTTCAGGGACAGATGCTCAAATGTAAACAACTTCCCCAGAGTTGATAGATGCTTATTCTGAAGTTTAACTACACATAATTCCTCCTTCAGGTAAAAAGCTCTCCAGATAGCTGTAGTGTCAGCTGGTGCTTAGAAATCAATGAGTCTGATCGTGATGTTGCCTCTGCCCTGAAAAGAAAAAAAAGTTCATTTTGAAAGAAATCTCTTTTTCTTTGTGCCTTCCCTGACAATCCAATCAGAGATCCAACCTTCCTATAAATGTGTCCTATATATCCTAGATGTGACACTTAATTGTGAAAATGAGTTCTTAACTCACTACCAAGAAGATTAAGGTCATAATGAGGAGTTAGCCAGAGGCTGAACAACATATTTTATAGGCAAATTCAACACCTAACAGAACTTTTACTGAACTAATTATAGTCAGATTTTACTTGCTCTGCATGAACGTTTTTCTTTTTCACATCTGATGAGGTGAGCGTTATATCTCAGTACCAAGTTCTTTATGTATACAGATTTAAAGTATAACAAAGAACTTAACTACAAGCTGTCATTATAGAATCAGGGATGACAACTGTTACACGTTTGGGATGACAGCAATTCTGGGGCTGCTAAAGCTATCTTATGGGTTCTGAGGAACACTAGGGAAATCTTGTTGCCAACATCAGAAGATTGATGAATTTCCTATTTATATTCTTCAAGTGGTTTCTAGTTCCAGTCCAGTCTAATGTGATGGGAGATCCACAAGGTAAATAAGAATAAAAATATTAGCTAGTTTTAGTTTTCTTTTTTAATATTTATAAGTTTTAATTCAACTTCTTAATTTCTTCCAAGATATTTGGAATTGAGGATGCTTCTGTGGTAGCTAACTGATTCTGATTTTCCAGTGGATTGAACAAGGGGCATGCTTGTATGACAATAAATAAATAAATAAATAAAAATAAAACATACAAACAAAAAAATAAATAAAACAAAAACAACAAAACAACAACAACAAATATATTGTCATATTGCCAGTTTTGTAAACAGGGCTGTGACAAAGGAATTGGCCAGCTGTATGCGTTTGCCTTGTCCAGGGCCTGGCTCTGTTTCTTCCTTATCAACTGGGTTTCTCCCTTGCCCCACTGTATGAATCTGTTTCACAATGTTGACTTCTCTGTCTTCTGTCAGGAGTTGAATTTAGCAACAGTGTGATCACTGTCCAGCCAGCTAACTTTGGGTATTTTTCTCAGCTATTTTTTGCCCTAAAAAAAAAAAAAAAAAAAAAAAAAAAAGCTTTTTTTTTTTCCTTTTTCCCATTTTCTGAGTTTCTTGATGGATGGGAAAATCAGAGATAAATTAACTATGCATAAATATTGTGTCATAGTCATGTTCAGTAAAATAATGATAATCCACACTTCATTAAGCAGTTCACTTTATAATCCTCCAAAAAAGAGAGGGAGGAAAGAAATCCTTGTCTCAGTAACAGCTCACAGTAAGGATTTAACAGCAGATGCTGTAGTGAGGTCTCATACTACTAAGGTTTAATTACATTTACAAAATGTAGTACAGCGTATCTGCTAGATTACTGAGCTGTAACTTGTCAAATAAATACAGCACAAATTGTGATAGCCATGTTTTAGTGGAGTTTATTCCTCTCTAATTTGCAAAATCTAGTCAATCATAAGAACTTTCCCTGACGTTAATGTCAAGTAGCTTCACTTCACAGCATTGGATAAATTAATTTTATTTATGTAAGGACTTGCATGCTGCTGGTGAACACAGCACCTCATGTCTTGGAAACAGTTTGAGTTTAGTTTCAAAGCGCATTAACACAGTGGGGAAGTGCGAGTGATTTGGTTTTACAGTGCAGCAAGTTGGTGTCTGTGAATTCTTCAAGCTCTGAGAAATCCAGTGCCTGTTTCTCAGCTGGCTACAGGACAGGGGTGAAAGTTAAGCCATGTGGAAAGTTCTCTCTGCTGTTGAAGCCAGATCACCCATACATGTGGTTCTTGGTCCTCCAACATGGTACGATCCTTGTAATTAGGCCACTGGTGAGGAAATTGTGTTTATGTGGGGCATTTCCTCCACTGCAGTGACCCATCACTGCCCGTTTCATACTCAGGGTGCTGCAGACTGTATGCCATCTGTTGATGCACAACCAATTGTGGTGGTGTGTGGAGGCTCTGAGGGCCTCATGCTTCAAGCCTTGGTGATGAGATCTCAGCAGAGTGGTGGTAGATGGGAGCTATGTGCACATCTTCCCTGTGTAAAATCTGGCAAGTCCGTACCTGAAATCACCACCCACAAGTTTCTGTGGCAAAAGTCCTTTTTACTTAATCAAGATTAAGAATAGATTCTGAGTCAGTTTTTCAAGTACACATACAGGAGATTTAAGTAAATCCAGGTGCTGAGACTTGCTGGTAGAGAATGATGTGGTACCCTACAGCTGAACTATCTCACCTATGACTTGAAGCATCACATCCATGCCTGACCCTAGCTAACTCCTGCAGCCCACCCAGAAATTTCCTGGGACAATTCTTTTTACACGGTCACTAAGACTGGTGATCCATCTGACATTTAAATGTTATCACATGTTGAACTGCAGTGCCTGGGTGAACTCAGTGACTGTGTTTAATTTGGTATGAAGACCCTGAAGCATTGAGGGGGTATGTGACTTGCATGGAAAGTTTGTGCAAAAGTTGGAGCTTACTTTGATATTCACATCCAAGATAATTTCACCTCTGTGACAGAAAGAACATTAATCTCCTTTATTACTCATTTCATTGACTGTTACAACTAGAGGTGAACCCATTCTCAGGAGAACTTTACCTTTTCTTTTGGTAAAATGTAAAGATAGATTTGACAGGAAGGGAGTCTTCTAGTTTTGCATTGAGGAAGAGGTGAAAGAAAAAAATGAAGCAAAGATATAAATCTTGACTTTGGCAAACCTCTGTTTGGTAGGTGGCTGAATCACACGGATAACCAGCAGCGTTAGACTGTAAAATAAGCTGTTCAGTTGAATCAAATAAGAACTTTGTGCATACTGGTTGTGATTTGGAACGAAGGCTGTAGAAAGCTCACTACAGAAATGCGATCTTGCAAATGGTTTTTACAGTTCTTTATGATGTACTGTACAGAAGATGTCAGCTTGAGAGAAGAAATGTGCTTGGCAAGAAGGGATGTTGGGTAAATGAAAAACAAGTTTGTATTATGGCACCGATTCCCCTTGGAACATTAATACAAGGAAGTGCAGGCTATTTTATTAAATTGTGTATTCTGGCATGGAATCTGTCAATTCACTCAAGAACTCAGCATTGCTAAATTGTCCATCATTCTCCCACATCTCACCTGCAAACAGTGTGCTGGAAATGTAAAACAGTTGACTAGTAACTATCATGCATTAGCGTAAATCTCAATCACTTGCATTAGCAAAGCTCTTAAAAATTAAATTCTGATTTAGTCCAAACTATTGAATTTGCTGAGAAGAGCTGTAACAACACACCCATAAAACAAACAAACAAACAAACAAACAAACAATATATAAATAAAAGATCTACTTCTTGACATACGATTTTGTTCAATCACTCATAACCCAACTGTTCTTTTCCCGTGGATCTTTCACAACTTTTTTTTTGTCTCTGACAGAAGATATGTACACACCATGTATTTCATGTTGCTCATGATTCCACAGGCTGATAAAGAGTCCAGGTGTCTGAACATCTCAAGAGATAACTCATGAAAAGTACTAGGGGGACATTAGGACCTGCTGTTTCATTTTATAAGATGGCTTGTATGTAATATAAGCCCCAAGCTTTTCAGTGACCCTTACTTATACCTTAAATGTCTATAGAAGTATATATACTTAAGACTTTTATGTGCTAAATAACTGAGAACTAAACTGAAATCCGTATAGAAAAAATGGAAGATATTTTATCGATTATCTAGCTGTGGTCTCTGCCTTTCTCTCAGTGCTTTATGAATTTTGATGTTATTTCTTTAATCCTCACCAAATTGCTACTTTTGTGAACTGAGTCAGATGTCCAGTATTATTATTCATGTCTCAAGGACATGAGTCTTGCTTGCACTTCATATTGGTAAGATAATAAATGCAACAAATATTCACATTGCCTAAACAATTCGATAAATTGTTCAAGAGTATATGTAAGTACAAAATGAAATAATATTATTGCAATGTTGATTTCATATTTTTTATTATTAGCCTTGTGATTTTAAATAAAGTGAAGAGCTACTGTCATTGCTGTTTCAGCCTTCCACTTGGTCAAAGCTTTACCAACACGGAGGAGACAGCAGTGTCCTCCCCATCTCCACACACACTTGTTCTTCAGAAATATTTACTTGGCAGCCCTTAGTAAATTATCTTGCTCCAATTTACAGGAGGGAGAGGAGGTTCTTTTAATATCCGTATACCCAGCGTGAGATTAAGAAACAACGGTTCATATGCTAGTCCAACCAGTTTATTATAAATCCTAATCAGGGAGACGGGGAAGGGAAGGAGGGCAATAGAAAAGATAGGAAAGAAGCAAGAATTGCATAAAGCAGGGATAGTCACCACCAGCATCCAGCAGCGGTCCCACTGCATGCCCTTTCGATGGTCCGATGCAGAAGCAGCGGGTGGGGAGAGCAGCAGCGTGGCCGGCCTTGGGCAGCAAGCAGGCAGCAGGAAGAAGTTGCAGAGCCAATCCGGGGGGAAGCAGCAGGACTCAGGTAGCGGGCCCAGGAGAGTCCATCAGCATGCAGGAATTCCGTAGTGAGGAATCCGATGGCAGACACCTTTGTTCTTCTTCAGCATCGCGGTAGAGCGCAGAGCAAGTCCAGGACGGAGAGAGGCAGGTCGTGAGGTTTCTCATGGCAGAAACCTCTTCTTCTTCATGAGGAATCTGTTGCCAGAAAACCTAAATCTCACGACTGTAGGTCCCCTTTTTATCCTTCTTCTTTTTCTGCCTACGTGACATCCCTGGGCGCTTGAGCAAGAGTCTTGTGCAGCACCTCCTGGGATGGCCATCTTCCTCGAGATAAGCCCACACAAAAGACTGCTTCATGGCCATTAAGCTGCAGCTTATCTCTCTCTCGTTCCCCCTGGCCTTGTCCATCTGTGTCCCTCAGACAAAGGATTTCTCAACCCCTGCCCAGGACTTGCCTGGACTTGTTCATCTGTGTCCTCATCAAGCTTTGAGATAATGATGTTAGCAATGTTTGGGAGAGCTATCACTTCTGATTTTGTGAGGGTGTTCAATCTTTATGAGCCCAAGTTAATTACCTATGACCCTGTGGCTATGTAAGCACACACCTCCTCAACTTAGCAGTAACTTGGCCACAAATTCTAGTAGCAGCAAATCAGTGAAGTGCTTAGAGAGTACCTTGCAGTGAGGGGCTGCTTCGATCTTGCATGCTCCAGGGAAGTGTGTTGTGGGAGTTCAGTAAAGAAAACATTTATGTCTCTTATGCCTGCGTTAAAAATAATCAGTAATTCATCATCTCAGTGAATCCTTCTCTTCTTCTGGCCATCAAGTAATGTGCTGCAGGCAAATATATCTACTGTTCTGCATCCCCTCCAGAATATTCTCAGTTGCACTAAAAAAATATTTTTTCTTTCCAAAACTCCCTGAAAAATCATGTCAGTCTTTTTGCTATTTTAGTATCTATAGTAAGAGAGTCACTGCTGAAAGGAAAAAGCATAATGTGATTAAGAAAAATGAAAAGCTAAATGATTAAGAGTGAGGAATGTCTACTAAGAACTTTTCCTTGTTTGTTTCCTTTGAATTTTCCTATGGACCATTTTCAGAAAGCATCTATTGTGCTGGATGCTTATAAGATAATAGGTCAGACAAGTGAGGCAGTGCCAAATTACAATGTGTATTAGGCATAAATTCAAGAAACTTAGGTTTCATGTGTTTAAAATGGGCACCAGAATGGTTACTAAAAGTAGAATAGAAGTGGAATAATTTTAGGGATAAATCAGGAAAATGGTCTATTTCTTAATGAGTAGGATGAACATTTCCAATACAGTTTTGGTACGCTATGTTCCGATTCACATTTCTGTGTCCACAGTGTTCCAGTTAGTTGCTAAAATGGGAAAACAATCAAATTACACAATGTCAGAAAACCAGTAAATAATTAGAATTGTCTTGAAATTGATTACAATAGAAAAAAAAAAAAAACCACTTCTCACTGATCATGTGTGGATTTGAGCATCGAAATGAAACCAAAAGTATCCATCATATGAAATTCTAAATGAAACTACTTTGAAATCTTTGAATTAGATGGCAGAAGCATGATACTAATAACAATTTCAGTCTTCCTACAGTTGTTTGAACCTGAGTTTTATTTACTTATTTATACATGTTTTTTATTAGCAAAGAATGACATTGCTGGGGAAACTGGAATGTGGAAAACACTGAAAGACTTTATTAATAAAATCTATGAATGTCAGCTTTTTCATTTGAGAAAAACAAACGGTGATTTTTTTTTTCTGCAACCTTTTAAATAAAATATTAATTTTAAGATCAATTTCAATGTTTGAATATCTCGTGCTACAATGTGTGATTTAAGGTTTTAATCTGTGAAAATCTGCTTTCATGTATATGAAGCGTTTGTAAAACCCTGCTTCTTTGTGGCATATTCTGTTTTGGACATTGTAAATGTACATTAAAATATTAACTTTATTAGATTTATTTTTCATTTCACTGTTTTAGCTTTGTTTGTGAGGTCTTCTAAGCATGCTGATTTAATTTGAAGAACTCTGGCAACCATCTGTGTAATGCATGTTTCCTCCAAGTAGCTGAAGATCAATAATAACCTGATTACATGATAATTCAAAAAATGTGGCTAGTAGTTACTAAGATAATGGCGAAAGAGTAATCAGAAATACCTTATGAAGAAATACAAACTTTATGTGTAAAGCCTGCCCTTCTTGTTTTCCCAGTAACTGCCATGTTCCAGTAGAGAAAGCTGTTTGATAACTGCTGCATGATAGTTTGGAATCATTAGGCAGCAATTGTAATTAAAAATCACCTTTTATGTATTTGTCAGATGCTTTGACTGCAAAACATACATATATTTATCTCAATTTTATCTAATTTTTGGTGAAGAAAACTTTACTAGATTTTGACTTCCTCTTCTATGAGAAACATTTTCTATCCCAAAGTCAAAGCTTATGCTCAGCATCCCTCTGGCCTTCATGCATATCACTGGTGCTTAGAAAAGAAGTTGCTTCTCCTTTTTTTCCAGTTAGTTCTCCCAGGTGATAACTTGTGACCAGTTGGTTTGTATTAGAATCATAGAATCTCAGAATTATCTAGATTGGAAAATATTTTTTGAAGATCATTAATTCCAACCATCAACTTGACCTAGGGAGTCCCATCATTAAACCATGTTTCTTAGTACAATTTCCACACATCTCTAAAGTACCTCCAGGCACACCTCTGGTATTAAAATATACCAGAGGAGCAGTCTGAATAGTAGGCCTGTTTGTTCAACTGTTAGACCAGTAATGGAATGTTTTTATTTCCTCTTTGCATATCTTTTATGCCATATTCTTAGCCAGTTCAGTTGCCTGTCTGTGCTCAGCCTGAAAAGTGGTCACTGAGGCTGTTCTTCAGTTATGAAATGCTGATTTAAGAGAGATGTTCTGTAAAACCTTTCCATTTGATACTATGTAGATGAATTTATGGTAACATATCATTTTCTCTTTTTATCCTTCCTGTGATTAGTAATATTAATGAGGAAGAAACAGCTGGGAGCGTTTTTCCAACTGGATACTCTGGAAAATTTGCTTCTGAGAGCTTTCCATTTTGCAAGCTTTTTTGCTTTTATTGATCACATTCACTGATTCTCATTAGACAATAAAATGCAGATATTTAAAAAAAAAAAAAAAAAAACAAACCTTTTTGCCTCTCTATACACTGTGAAAACAGTGGAGAGAAAACTAATTTCTGTAGAACTAACTTACCTATTGGTTGTAATGTTGCTTACCGTGGTGTTGCATAGGATAGGATTCGTTTAGTTGGGATTCAGATGTGTAGCATTAGATAGCTCTGGTCTAGTTGTTCACAGAAAATTACATCTCTGTTTTACATGTGTGTAGCTAGTGCACCTTTCATATCTTTTCATCTCTCTAAGGTTTTTTATAGTCAATACAAATCTAGATAATTGGTGAACATTGGAAATATCTCTTCAGGCCATTCTAGGTTGGACACCTACTGTCCCATCAGCCTAATCTGCCCTCTAGTCTCCACTGGTAAGGATCTCTGAGTATCTTGCGGTATTCAAGGTGCTGTGGGGATCCAAAGTAACTGCAAGTATTTGGAAAGGCGCATGTAACTCTGGATTGCTGAAGAACTTTATAATCCTTCTTAAACAGTGATTGTATGCCAAGCTGCTGTCCAACGGCTGAACTTCAGCATCTTAGTCATTCTCTAACTTTTCAGTTTTTCCATTTGTTAGACTGGTCTGTATAAGGGATAAACTCTGGGTACGCAATAGTCCTTCATACCTGAATGGAGCCGCAACCTGGGAAAGCACTGATATAATTCAGCCTCTTCAAAGCTGTACATATTCTCAACAGAAATATTTCAGCATAGTAAAAACATAAATATTAACATATATATGGGACCTAGATCTCTAATTTGCTTAGCTAATGCAGGGCTTTTTGTTTCCTTTTATCTACCACAGAGGTTACAAGTTGCTATCTCTCCTAGCAGTGCTAAACAAATAATCTTGTGTTCTGAGAAGGAGACTTCCATGAACTGCACGCTACTTCTTAGTAGTTTTGCAGGACTATCAATAGTGTTTGTCAGCATTCTGCAGGGAATTAGTCTCTTGTCACCTCCATGTGGCAAAGGATGTAAAGAAAGCAAGTAAAGTTGTAGTATATGTTTTATCCTTAAGATTTGACATTTATCTTTAATGTCTTTTATCACAATGTACTGGAATCTTTCAAGTCTTGCAGGTATGAGACATAATTCATTTTTCCTATCTCATGTACTAGAACACATAGACATTTTCTAAACATGATTGTAAATCTGCCAGGCCCAAAGTAAGGTAGCTGTTAGCTATCTCTTCCAAATGTCTTGCTGTTTTATTGTTTAATTTAGAATATGAGAAAGGCTGGAGAGTCGAGTGCTTTGCTGAATAAATTGGCTGCTGTCCAATAAGCCAGTGATGATGAGATTCTGTGTGCACACAGAGCATTTTTCCCCTACTGTGTGCTCCAGTCTTTACAGAATCAGAATGCCTGTGAATTTCCCTATTCTGCCTTTTCATGAACCCAATACCAATGCATAGCAGTGAAAAATAAATGGCCTTATCTGTGATTCACCGCATGGAGCAATATGTAATAGCACCATCCTTCTTATGAATAATGATGGTAAGCCACTCTATGAGAAAATATATAGAAGCAAACCATATGGGCCAGATCCTGAAGCCACTGGGAGGCAGATGGCAGCTGCACCTTTGTTCCTGCAGTTATGAGCAGAGGAGCACTTGCAGTCAGAGATTACTTTAAGCTAACTGATCTGGTCTTATGCAAGTCTGAAACACTGCTCAGCTTCAGAGTCCTAAACCACTGCTTCCAGTTTAAATCTAGACACCTAAGGAATTGTCCACATTGGGAAAATGTCTTTTAACAGGTCTTTGGACTTGTATCTTTTCCCTTTGTATTTTCTGTGTGTGATTGGCAGAAAATGCTTAGACATGAAAGTCTGAGAACCATTAGTGTACATGGCAAACTGTTGTTCATTCTCAGCACTGGAGATGAATGGTTTCCAATTTTGAAAAAAAGTGTTCTAAAATCTGATGCAGCTTTTTCTATATATCAGACAAGATGATTTTCCAGCTGCACATAAGGAGTAAAATCATCTCATTGATTATTTCAGTTCAGCCACAATATAAAAGGTATTAGGTGGATGAATCCCCATTTTTTACTTATTGTATTTATTTCCTGGAAATATGTGATTCTGTTTCTCACAGATTACTTATGTATCTTTAAAATTGAATTCCAATGTGTTTAATAATTCCTATCCTTTTAGTTATTTAAGAAATATGTTTTTGTTTCTCTGCAAAAGCTTTTATAAATGAATATGGTAAAGCTTTCTTAAAAGACATGGCAGTAATCATGTATCATTTTCACTTTAAATAAACTCTTCTCATTTATAGTTGTCATATTCAGTTGCTCTTACTGTTGTGCTTCCCTCTTTTGAGAGTGCCTGTAGGTAGTAACAACCAAATTTGTCTTCGTTTAATCAGTTCATATTTAAGCATAGTGAAGAATGCCTGGAGGTATTCAAGGCCTGGCTGGATGTGGCTCTGGGCGGCCTGGTCTGGTGGTTGGTGACCCTGCAAAAAGCAGGGGGGTTGAAACTGGATGATCATTGTGGTCCTTTTCAATCCAGGCCATCCCATTATTCTGTGAAATGGGTTCCAGTCATAAACTTTTGAGAAATCATGGCCCACATCAGGCTTCCCAAGCATTCAGCTGACTCCCTCGCTGGAAACCCCTGATCTGGCAGTCACAGTCCAAGAGGAAAATGCACTGAATAACAATGCTGTGAGCCAGGACTGGCACAGGGAGGTCACAGCTTTATAAATTTTATTTATTCTGATTGTACCATATCAAGACATCATTTTGTATTCCATTTGCCAGTTTATGCCTTTTCATAAGCTCATAAATGCAGAATGTAAGTATGTTTTCTTGTTCCTGTTTGTTTTCTTTAGCGATAATGTATTTACCATGAACCGCAAACCCTCTACCTCAGTAGATGCTTTTTTTTTTCCCGCTATTTATTCCAAGCAGGAAAAAAAGTATATACAGTCTTGATATTTGAGTATACTTAATACATTGAGTGAATATATTTCAATGGGTTTTAAGGCTGTTAGAATCCATTAACATTGCCAAGGTAGCTTGTCATTTTCTGAAGTTATCCAGAAACTGGGAGTCTGAGGCCTGAATTCTTCAGTTTCAAAGTCACTTCTGAAATACCTTACTAAGTCTTTTTTCCCCTGCTTAATAGTGAATGATTATTTAGACTGTCCTCATCATTTTTAGCTATGCAAAGTCTTTAAGTGTATCTCTTCATTTTATTGTGTCGTTTTGCAGGAAGGACAGATTTTGTTCCAATAGTTGCAGTTGGCCAGAGAGATGCTACCAGAATTATCTATTATCACAGATACTGACATTCACTAATTACTGTCATTTTAGTTTGTTTTCTTTTTTACATTGCTTTCTGTATTTTTTCTCATGAAAATTATGAACCTCAACTTATTCTGTTACCTGAAACAGACCAAATTTCACTGTGTATGTTACAATTACATTTTAAAGTCTCTCTATTCTAATTTTGCTTCATTTATATAAGGAAAAAATTACATTTCCTGCAAGGTACATCAAGATGTACCTTGAAAAACAGAGAAACAAAAAGTAATTTAAAAACAGATTTTATTTTTACAGTGACAGAGGCAGAATGTAACTGAGTTTGTCTGAACTCTTCTGAGAATACTGCTCTTACTCATGTTTACAGTTGTACCTTTTAATGGAAATCTATTAATAATGACTAAAATTACTCAGTTGATAGACTTTTATGGATATTAAAGATCCTAGCAACCTTGTAGCTTGTCTTTTTCTGAAACTCCCAGTGGCTACAAGCAAAATATCCCTTTTGGTTGCAGAAGATGGTTCCCAGTGATCAGCAGGCAAACCAGGGAAGCTGTAGTAAGTACTGTTATGAAGAGTGTTCAGCTCAAAAGATCTGATGGAGGTGAAGGAGGCAATTGAATTGATCCAAGGGACTTCAGTAAATCAACAAGCCACAAATAGGTGTCAAGCTAAATGAAAAATAAAGCTGTTGATATAATAGAATAAAAATGATAGAAACTCAATTTGAAGAATTATTTTTTTTTACACAGTATAGGCTGAAGACAAATAGACCTTTATCATTTATAATACTGAAATTTTCACTTTCAGCTCTTTCCAGATCAGGCAGGCTCTATCTGACTTACCAAGTAGTATGAAATGAAATACTTGATTTGCATGGACAAAACTAAATTCATTTAACTTGAAATAAAATATTTGATTTTTTTTTTTTTCCAGTGAAAGTTGTGTAGTTAACTTTGATTTATGGATGGCAGTACTTACTTAAGTACATATCTAAATTCTGCTTGTTGCTACTTTTATGTTCTCTAACACTTCTTGCCATACCAGCTACAGGTTTTATTTCTGATAAAAATACAAGGAATACTGTTTTAACAGGAAAAAAAGGCCATCTCATCTGTATTCTCCCCACATTTTTTTTTACACAATCATGAAAAGTTAAAATTTCTTTTATAGCTTGGAAGTCTCAGGAGGTAAATGGAGATTTGAAAATCATTGCTCTATTCTCCAATTGACTATGAATTTGTTTTTGTTTTTATTTAAATGGATTTGAGTATGTTAGTTGAATAGCCATTGAGGCCAGTGAACTGAACTGAACCATAATGAATGCTTAGAATTTAATTATCTTAAATGCCTTATGTTTATATGCAGTAGTTTGGCACGAATTTGATTACATAAATAGTAAAATTGTTCATTTAAAGCTGTGTTAACAAGCAAATTATGGTTGTTAGTTGATGGTTACATTATGGTTAGACTTCACATTCTTAAATATCATTTCCAACTTAAATGATTCTATGATAAATGAGAAATAATTTAGTCATGGACTGAAGAACCATGAAGGTTTTGGTGGTACACGACTTCAGACAAGAACAACAACAGCAACAACAAAAGAAAAAACGTGTAGACTTGGAAATTTCTAGAACCACATCTACGTGGATATAAAGCTTACGT
The DNA here is from genome assembly GCF_987193195.1 of Phasianus colchicus. NCBI lineage: Eukaryota > Metazoa > Chordata > Aves > Galliformes > Phasianidae > Phasianus > Phasianus colchicus. The sequence goes on from NC_143436.1 coordinate 10,548,246, forward strand.
TATAAACATTCATTAGTTTACAGTTACCAGCATAATAACAAAAGATCCATTTTAATGATTGTTTTTAGTCTGCAATGTAAACTCTGATGCTCTCTTTTCAAACAGAGAAGGCATTCTGCTAGTAGAGCCAGTACGATGAGCATGTCTGCTACAAAAGGACTTAAGTCACATTAATTTTACCTCCTTTGACATAGTGGAAAGAAATAGGTACTTCTGAAATGTATTAGTTTGACCCTTTCTGCATGCCTGTTTTCCTGTGGTATGAATTGTATCTAGAATTGCCTATTTTTATTCACTGTCTGTGATGGAAACATGGCTGAATTAAGTTCCTGTTAATGTCCTGCTTCCAGTGCTGAACTACTGAACAAGACCGGTACATTTGATGGCAACACTGTTTCCAGTGTTTTAAATGGCATTTGTTCACAGTTACTCACTCCTGTCTCCTGTCCACCCTTTGAATTGTATTAGACCAGTTACTTCTGTGGCCTTGAACTGACCTGGAAAGTTTCCTGAATTCTTCTGAAGAGTAAGCCAGAGAAATATATATATGTATTTGCTGGATCAATTCTTCAGTCAGATTCACATCTGTTTTCAGAAACTGTTGAGTAAAGGAATGAGAAGACAAGAAACTTTTTAAGCGGACATTGTTGCCAGAGAAATAGAAAGTGTCAGCCCAAGTTGAAGAGGTTTGTAGTTATGCAGTCCCTGGGGAGAAGGAGGAGTGGTGAATAATTAATTATCAAAATGGTGAGATGTGGAATTACAGATCTTTGCAATTAAGTTATGTGAGTTTATATTGCTTTAAATAATCACTGAATAGTCTTTTGGTATTGCCTGGCACTTACTGAGTGATCTGTGGCATATTAATTCTTGTTGTACAGTCCAATCGCATGGTAAACAGGCTTAATCACATTGATTAAAAAAAAAAAGACAACAACAAAACGCAACCTAAGCTATTTTCCAATGTGAATAGAACTTGACTAGGCTAGAGACTATTAGGAAAAGATGAATACGTTCATTTAGTAGGTCATGATGAAGCACTTGATGAGCATACTTAAAGATCTATCCAGAAATAGTCTCTGACCTGTATTTGACTATTTTGAGACTCCAGAGGACAGGTATAGTCCCACAGGATTGAAGGAGGAGAAGCATAATTTATAGACTGGGATATTTTCAGTGAGATCTCTGTATTTTTGTTACTGACGTTGACGGAGAGGGTACAGATTTGAAACCAAAGATTAAGTGAATCTAAGAATTGCAAATTCTGAGTAGAACAAGGTTATAATTCCTGATAAAACTATAAATGGGATGATGTGTAAAACCAGCAGGATAAATCCCTTAAAGGTAAGAACAAAGGTCTACTTTTAGGGGGAAGAAACATAACAGGGAAAACAGTCACTGAGCCTCAGTTAGACATAAAAGTGTCTGAAGGTTATAATGTATCATGAGATCCATATAAATGAACTGTGTGATGTAGTTTTGTAGGAGACAAATTTAACTCTTTGCAAAGACACTTTGTGAAATTATTATTATTACATCTTCATTCAATGCTGTTAAGATCTCAGCTAGAATTTTCTCCCTTTTTGGAACACCACTGCTCAAGAAAGGTATGGAACAATGGAAGAGCATAGTTGTGACTAATGAGTGGTCTATGACAAAAAAAGATTAAGATAATTATGTCTGATTGCTCTAAAATAGAGAAGGATGTATGGATACATAAAAAACAGTTATCCAATGTGTCGAAGACCATTCTGGACAAATATAAATATTGCCAAATTAAAGGGTAATAAGGGACAAGGCAGATTTTCTGATCTGAATATTTGGAAAAAAAAATTAATCTGACTACAAGATATTCAAGTATTGGGAAGAGAGAGTTTGTAAGACTATCAAGTTCTCTTACCTTTTTTTTTTTTTTTTAAGATTTTAAGTATGTAAATATATTTAAAACTACACAGTGGTTGGATTAGGCTCAAAGAGTTTTGCATCCTTACTCATGCTGTAAGTTTCATACAGGGTAGGAGGTGCTTTACCATGCACAAAGAATGCCTTGAATTTAAAGGTCTAGAAGAAGCTCTGACAAGAATAGCCAAGCTATGTGTCTGAATTAAAGATAGGAGACTGGTACTATTTGGATTATTCTAATGGTGGTAACAGAGAAAGCTTGTGGCTGAGAAAATCAAATTCTGGGTATGATCAGCTGGAAGCAGTAGCTGAATATGCTCAACAGTATGACAAGGAGAAAGTCCAAGGTCTTTAGAATGAACAGTATAGAAATAGAGCAATCAGTACAAAATTTAAATGTGGGTTTTATACTTCAATGATGAAGTTTATGAGTGAATCCATTATAGTTTGCTTGCCTACCCACAGATTTTAAGCCAAACCATTTCTTCATTGAAATATCCCAGATTACAGTGTGCCATTCTAGTACGTTTTATCTGGTATTATAGTGAATACATCTGATAAATGCAATGACATTATATTTAACTTTCAAGAATAACTTCGACAGCAAGTTATTTGAAACAAACCATCCTACTTTCAGAATATGAATGTTTGCAGTATAACCAGTTATCTTGTAATATAAACCTAATTCTGTTTTCTGTTCCTAGATCCCATGACAGATAACACATAGAGGTAAAGAAAAAAAATTAATGGGACAAGTTTATGCAAGTGTGGAAAGCAGCACAACTAGTGTATGGGGCTTCAGTTTTTTCTTTAAAATGGAATAAGAAAACTTCAGACTTCAATAACTTCTAAGTGTTTTGGCATTTTCAGATCTGACAAAGTCACAGAAGTCTCAAATGCGTTAAAAGAAGATTTCATAGTACAGAAACCACTTGTGGACAATCTTTGTAAAAGCTACCATTTAAAAAAAAAAAAAATTATCTGAGCTCATGTCTTTTTAAGCTACAAAGGTGAATCAGAATTAGCCATTGTAATTAAAAATATATATACACAGGAATCTTTAGTATTAGGCTTAATTTGTATTTCTAATTGTGGCAAAATAATAGTTATGCCTTGAAGTTAAGAATTTTTATATGTGCTTGTACACCCAAACATATGTCTATACATAGGTTTGTAAATTTAGTATGCACAACATGTTTATTATTTTCTTCCCTTGTATTGATAGAACCTGACCTTCCTTTTGCCCCACTCTTTATATACAGTCACGTGTGTTTTTGTTCTAGATAGAGTTTAGATGTGTGGGGGAAAAAGAGGGAAATACTGTGTTGTTACAAGTTTGCCATATACCCTGAGCACAAGAAATGGGGATTTTGGCACAGAGTAAGCTTTTGATTTTTGTTAATCTCTAGTTAAGCAGAAGTGAATTTATGACACAGGTTCTAGAGGAGGTCGCAAGGGAGTTTTCCTGTCTTCTATTCTGACATATTTTTTTACAACATACATTGTACATATCTAAAAAATACATGTTTGTGTAAGCATTTCTTGCTAGGTTTTAATATGTTTACTTTGGTGTGCACAAAATTTGTGCACAGTTAAACTGAAGCAGTAGCTGCAAAAAAGAACATCTGGCTCTCTTCAGCAGCAGTATTTTACTCAAAATTGTGTGTAATATCCTGGTTTCAGTCTACTGAGAGACTAACTGATTAGCAGTTGTGTATATTTTAGATTAATTATGTCTTGTGGGCAGTATAGCATATGCTTCTGTATACAGAAGGCTAAATTTAAGAATACAGAAATTGCCTCTTGAGAGCGAATCAAAGTCACAGCAACCAAGCGATCTTAGTCCCATCTGCTGTCAGGAAAGAGCCAAATATAAGCCAATCCAAAATTTAGAGTACTCCCTCATGACTTACCACCATAAATTTTTTGCTTTATTATATTACAATTGCCAGCTGTAACCAAAGAGTTTGTACTCAGTGTAGTGATAGATACTATGGAGCTTTTTCACCCTTGGTTAGCTTCTGAAGTTAGTACAATTATCTGATAAAGAATGTCATGTTCCATATTTCTTTTATTTCATTATTCTCTTTTTTCTCTCTCTCTTTTTTTTTTTTTAATACGTGAGAAGAGATATAATAATCTATTCCAGCCACATGCAATTTAAGAGTGGTTTTGTTTAATTTATCCTATTTTCTCCTTCTATTTTCCATGCAAAATAAGTGTTTCTTCTGGAAAAGTTCTAATGGGAACACTGAACTTCATTTGCACATATATTTTTATAGAAATATTACAAAGAATATTGAATAGCTAACTGGTAGCTTATAATTATATGAGCAAATCAATAGAAAGTATATCAATACAGGCAATGACAGATATTTCCTTCCTTCAGTTACAGCTTAGCATTTATTTCCTTGTAGTGAAAATATGTAGTTAAAAATTAAATAGGGAATTCCTACAAAGACAGTCCCCATTATTCTCTTCTTTCTAGCTTAACCATTTTTACCTCTCTCAAAACCTGTGTTTATAGCATAGCTGATTTCAACAGAAGTAATACTTGTGGCTTACCCAGCTCTGTGCCATCCTATGGGCATCTGTAGTATGACAAGTCAGAGGTCCATGCATATTTTTATTTTTCTGTCTACAAACTTGTTTAACCTAAGGGGAACCTAAATGATTTTAAATAGCTCTCTGAACATTTTGTTTGTTTATTGTATAGCTATGATTATTAAACTATTTCAGCTGATTAGCCACACGTTGGCTGAGAGATGTCTTTGAAAGCCTAATCTATAGGATGCCAGGATAGAAAGGGGCTTGTTGGGCTGCTTGTCTTTGCAGATCCCAGAATGTACCTGAACCTGAATATAGAGATTAAACATTATCTTTGTCCTCAGGAAATCTTCTTGCATTCCCTGCAGGTCACAATCAGTAGCTTTCTGAAGCTGCCATCAGGTGAATGAAAGTATTCACTTACTGAGCCATTACCTGGTCAAATATCCAGAGAAGAGAAGCAATGCCAATATTTGTTAAGAGCTTTTGCTTGTTGACATCAGACTTTTCTACCGCACACAAAATGAATGTACTTGGTTTTAAATTTTCTCCTCTATGCTGTAATCTCTAGAAAGAAAGAAGCATTTCAAGGCTGTGCTGTCCTTATTTAAGTCTTGCTTTATTTAAGTTAATAAACTACCTTTTCATAAACAATCCTGCTTTGTAAGGAATTCTAATTCTGAAATGTTTTTGCTGAACTGACAGCTCCCTCTGGACTCAGAGCCCTGCATGTCACAAAGAAGCCCTGTTGCAGTGCTTCCTGCATCACATCACCCTTTGTAGCCTGACATGAGGACTCCTCCAGGGTAAAACAGCAATATCTCTGCTAACAGATGGGCTTTCAATGCTTGCTTGCTGGGTGCTATCGCCCAGCAGACACAGATGAAATACCTGGGCATCACCAACTTCTTGGCTAATATATACTCTCTAAAAGTTTTCTCAAAGAACTTCTGTTAAATCAACCTAAATTTGCCAGGCAGCTTTTAGGCTCAAAGGAGGCAGAGGCATTCTTAATTTTCACACTCAGATACTCCCTCTGGTCCCTCTATTGCTTTGTTCCGGATTGTACTGAAACATCTTGCCTTCCTAGAAAGATGCAAGGCTGGATAACTTGTTTGTCACTTGGTGTCAAGTGTCTCTTTAGTATTTCCACTTATAATAATAATTCACAGGTAGTGATAGTACTTTGTACGAGCTCTGCATTATAATACTGTTAGATAATATAAAGAGATCTCACTGAATTTCACTTAGTATGTCAAGTAATTTTGTTTGGGAGAATATAATCCATCATCAGTGCTACCTTCTCTTTCCTGAGCTTATTAAATTAGCCTAATTCATAAACAGTACCAGAGGCATATTGCTGATATTATTCTGAAATCAGCTTATTTCTGAGCCTAAGTAGTAAATAACATGCATACGTACTATTTATACTATTTACAGTATACCTGTGTTAGCCCGTGTCAAATAATGCAATTTTTTACAATAGCAGGCATGAGAAACCAGTCATAGTGCTATATGAAGTCTCTTATTTAATTATTACCAGAAAGGAGCCATATGAAATCTCTATACCAGAAAACAGAATTTTTTTACAAGTTCTTATCAGGGCATTTTAGGATGTGACACTAAAATGTCGTTGGTTACATCATGTCACATGAGGTACCTTTCCTGTAAGAAGAACTGGTGGGTTTGTTGTACTGTAATATGGCAGCTTTCTGGAAGTCCAACTGGTTACTAAATGTCTTGTATGCTTTCCTAGGCCACTACTTGATATGAGACTGTCTGGAACTCATTTGCTCTTCCTTCCTCTTCCTTCTTACTGCATTTTATTGTGTTTGAGACTTCTGGTTTTGGTCTATTAGGAATTTAATTCCAGCTTTATTTTGTGCCGAGGTACACACAAATTTAATTTCTACAAGCCCTATTTCCAGGGCAGAGTTCATTTGCTGTTTTTTCGTATGCTGCTGTCAGATAACTATGGATAGAGATCAGGTTTCTGATCTGCTTCATACAGAGGAATAGTGATCAGCATTTGGCAGGAAGAAAGCAAGCACTTTCCCTGTGCAGAGATAACCTCACAGCTGCCTGCCCTCAGAGCAGATATTGCTGAGGAGGGCTTTTCTTTTGCTTGGGTTCTTTTTGGCTTAATCAATTGTTCTATGTCTGGATACAGTTCTGTTAGATTTAGTGTTGAAAACTTGAATTCAAGCACCAGGAATATTTTTGATATCAGTTTCCTATGACCAGACTATGAAAATCCAAGTATAAAACCCTTTACCATACTGGTATTCCAATCATTTCTGGTTCACAAGAGCTGTTAGAAGCTTCCTCCTGCTAGTCTGCAAAGCCAGTACAAAATGGGGTGAAAAACTGGTTTGTGAAGAGGCACGAGTATCGCTTCACCAAACTCTGAAAATAGCAGCCTGCCTGCCTCCCTTATCTCTAGCAGAGTAGGGGCAAGCTCTGCAATTACAGTAATGACTGAAGGGCTGATCAAACAGCGCTGCTCACTCTGAGGGGTCCTGTAAAGAAAGGTCTATAAGGCTGCTGCAGACTTTTCTGAGGTAGACACTGCAGTGGTCCCAGGATACTTGTTTAATGCCAGATACTTGGTCAGCACCTGACCTAAACAGTCACCCAATTTCAGAAAAGACTGAAAATCCAAGTTCCCCCATATTTATTATACAGCCTAGTGTCCTATCTTCTGTCCCTAACTTAGAAATGGCAGAATGCAAATGCTTTGAAATGCTAACTGAGGGAAGGGTTGAACATTGGCAAGCCATCTTGGCCATAGGCTTTTATTTCAGTAGCTTGAGTCATTCCTGGCTAGGTTTTCCAAGTCTCAGTAAATACATTGGACGCTGGTACATGCACCTATTGCTGCCTACACTTTTATCCATCTGTTATCATGGCACAATTCCTAGTTAGAAGTTGGTCGGGCCATTATACTTATGTTCAGGTGCCAAGTGAATGTGGGTTTAGATAGTTACAAAAGCTCTTCTGCAAGATAGCTTTGCTTTAGGATAGAATTGCCATACCAATGCCTCATGCTTCCTTACCTTGTGACATCTGTCAACACTGAAATGCCAAGAAAAATACCTGCACACCTATACAGTGGAATTCTGTTGCTGATAAATGTTGACAAATTGTATTGCCAGTATTTGCAGTGGTACTTCATGAGGTCATATCCTTTTCCAAATATAGAATTGCTTTCTTGTTTTTAAAACAGTTTTATAACCTAAAATGTCAGCCATTTCAGTGTCCCCTGTAAATCTTAAGCAAGCATATTTCCAGGAATGAGGAAAAGGCTGTGAATAGCAGTGTAATTACTGATATATGTTACATGAAAGCATTTTTTTTCTAGCTAGTTCTGAAGAACATGACGGATACCTGCAGCTCCACTTGCAGAAAAAAACCCACCACATTTCCACCTAGGTTCAGTAGCTATACTAATCAAACAGTAGATAATTGATAACTAAGACTTATTACTACTGCTCATCAACATACAGTTGCTTGATTACAGTATCATTAGAAAGCATTATTTTTCATATTAAGCGTGATAAACATTGTATCTTACGTTATTCCTTTACTCAGCCTATTCTTTTACTTGAATAAATTATGTTAAGATATGTTCTAAAACTTGCCCATATATGAATTGAGCTGTAGCAGCTTGACAAACTACTTGTCAGCTGAACTGTGGTACCTGCCTGTATGATACCTGACCGCTGTTAAATGGCTGCAAAGCAGTCAGCATCAGCTGTTAATTAATTACCTAATGTCAACTGAGCAGCCTTAACTGGTGATAAGACAACCTTAATGGTAACAAATGTTATGTAAAATAAACACTACAAATGTACTACATGTTTTAAACTTCAGACAGAATGGAAATGAGCATTTCCACCAGTGGTGCGGCTACATTAGAAACAGCCACAGTAACTTCATTGCCTATGCTTTTATTCTCACATCATCCTCATTTCAAGTTAAAAAGCATTAGCCTAAGTAAAGGTAGAAGTAGTAAACCCACAATAATGTAATATGTTTTAATTTGCAGTGGAAGGACTGAAAATGTGCATACTGATAGTTACATGACCTTATCTACCAAGTGCTTGTTTGCTAAGCACCACATCATCACTGTGTTCACTCATATGAATCCTTGTATGTAAACATGCATATACTTGTAGGAGCTTCCTTGTAGGAGTGAGTTTCTCCAGTATATGATGTTTCCATCAAGTTTTCACTACTTCTTAGTAAATAGGATTTGAAGACGAAAAGTAGCTATTTGCTACACCAAAGATGAATAAGATCTGTAAGACAGCATTTTTGATCTGCCACATAACCTCTGTGTATTGATATTTTGCTTCTTTACATTATTATAAATTTTATGTAATAATCAGAAAGTTGAAATGAAAGGCTGTAAAACAACAGATATATATTTTTTAATACAAAGTTCATTTGAGAAATGGAACGAACCTGTGACAGTTTTTAACTTTCCTGATCTCTTCCTCAGGCACACTATATCTCTTGAGACTGGGTGGGATGCAGTTAATGATTGCTATCTCTAAATTTAGTTCCCTACAAGTAGATATCTGGCTTCATGTTACAGTAAGTGGAGATCCAGTCAATACAGTTAATGGAGTCTAGAAAAAGAAATGACCTAGAAGAGTCCCATAAAATTCTTGTTACTATGATTTTTTAGTAATGTGGATTCGGACAACTAGCCTAGTACCTAATACAATTTCAAGCATTTTACTTTATGATTTTTTCTTTTGGCTTGCAATCCAGAAGGCACAGGTCATATCTTCCAGCTTCTTTTTGGTGTCTTGGACTCTGCAGAGTATTTAAAATGGTTGGGCAGAGATGAGGCAGGATATAGTAAGGCATTGTAAATGGCTATGACTCCAAGGTTCAAGCAACATTATGCCACCCTTAACAGACAGAAAAAGCAACACCAGTGTGCACAAACAAAATTGGTGTGTCCCAGTCTCATATCTAGTTCCTGTCTCTTTTTTTATCATGGGCTATAGGCAGGGTTTGAGACTGATTACAAGGCCTTTATAGTTTGGAGGATGTTTATGTATGCTCTGAAGCAAAAAGTCTTCCCAAAGTGGAAGGTGATAATCTTATATTACTTTGCTTATGTTTTGTTTGTTGTTGATATTCTAAGAATGTGAAGAAATCACACTATTGTTATTTATTACAGGGCATTTTCCCTCCAGAAAGGAAGCACACAAATGAAGTTTTTTTTTTTTTTTGTAGGAACATGCACATTTTCAATCCTGTTGCTGCTGCTTGTCAGTTAATCTCTGAGCACTACAAAAAGATTACTTAAGTGTCCCATTGCTTTGCAGTTTCTGTCCATGTTAAACAATCATGTCTGTGCACATTGACTGTCATTTCAGACATGTGAGATTTCATCAGTGTCTTTTTAACAGCCTTCGGGAAATGGAAATTCTTATCTCTTGCTTTCACTGTTTTCTTCCTCTTAGTTTCTGTGCATGTCAGTGAGAGAGAGAGACTGTCTAAGGATTTTATCTTTAATAAAAATGTTACTGAATTAAATTAACTGCTTAAATAAACATCAAATAAATTCTCTAGAGTGGAAGCGAATTAGTATTTTCTGAATGCTGGCTGAATGAGAAAGAAGATAATGTCATGGCAAGAATTATAAAAAACTATTCCATACACACAAAAGCATTTCAACCTTCAGACATGACTGAAAGCATTAGAGAAAAGTTCTTGCTGGAAGTAGGTAGGGAGTCTTTTATTATTATTATTATTATCCTGTTCTCTTGACATTTGTGAAATATTGGCAGGTCAGAAATGCTGGAACTCTACAGAATGTAAAACAGTTTCATATTTATTCTCTACCTGATACCAACCAAGGTTGATTCTTCATATTTCTGTGAAGTCCATTTGTATTCTCTGGTTGATTACTTAAATATATATTCTGACTTGCATAAATAATTAACATTGTAAAACATTAATTCAAAATACATATTTACATTCAAAAATTAAATATAACTCTTTGATACCTCTGATGTCCCTATATCTTATTTCTAAGTTTTTTGATATCGTGATATGATGGATTTGCACCACAGGATATACCCGTAATGGATAAATCTGAGAGCACTTTTTTTTGACCAAAGTTTTTATCTAAGCTTTTGAAGTAATTCTCGGTAGGGAGAACAAGCACTTTGAAATAGAAAAAAATCCTTCATTCAAAGTCTCACTGAGATATTTTCTGACATAGGTTTATAAAAACTGAACTGATGAATATTCTTGTTCACTGTTACCCTTGAGCTGTTTTCAAAGCATATTAGATCAAGAAATTCCATCCCGAAGCTAAGTTACTTTCCAGGCACTCTTTTTGTGTGCATACACTATTGTATGGCTTTTGAATCTGAGTCTGCAAGAAAGGCTCCAAGATATTACATTCTACTATTGATCAAGGGAGAAGAAACCACACTAATTTCATTAAAATCACTAACTTCTTAATCAACAGTCCATTTTAAAATTTAAGCATACCTTGATAATTTAGAGAAAGTACAGATAGCTGGAATTATTTGTGGAAAATGCATCATGTTGAGTATTTCTCTCTTTTGGAACATAAAAAATAAAGAATAATGACACCTTAATCAACCATTTATTTATTTATTTATTTATTTATTTATTTATTACCCACCTTAGGATTTTGTTGGTGTCAAAGTATAAGTAGTTTCTGATCAAACATTTGAACGTTTCAGGAGGGAACATGTCACAGAGTGACTCAAGCAGTATGCATCTCCATGAATAGTGCAGTGATTCCACTGATGTGCTTCAGAAGAACCTTAGATCTAACTTAGCTCATGCAGAAGTGAATGAAGAAAAGTTTCTTCATTCCCAAGAGATTTCCTCTGACCTTATCTGAAGAACAAGAAAAAATATGTGGATTACTCTTTCAAGCTTCATTAAAAGCATTTCAGCAGTTGGCTATAACAGTGAAATCCTGCTTCTGTCAGCCACTTTCCAAAGGGCCAAGAAAATGCAAAATCCTTACACTTGTTTGGGCAATAACAAAGGAGGTGATGAACATTAATCTCTCCCTACAATACAGTCATTTCTTCGGAGTGTTTTCTATTGAAGCTTCGGGTTCTATTCCTATTAATTACTCAGAAATTGCATTTTGTGGCAAATACTACTACTACTACTACTACTGTGGCAAATACTACTCATGTAGAGTAGACTCAGATTCAATACAGCTTGGATACAAAGCTGTTCTCAAAAATGCGTACTCACACTTTATATTTGTTAAAGTGCACCTTTGATTATGGACAATAGAAACACTACCAGTGTCTGCCATTTTTTGTTACAAGGGTGTAAGAGCTTAGTTCTTATTTCTGAAGGGACATTCACAATTGTCATTTTGGTATGTAAGGGAGAGATCAAAAAACATATGTGTCCAAGAATTTTCAGTGATCATTGTTTCATGTGTACTAGAAAAATAGTAGCATTTACAAAAATTTAGTATATACAAGAGGGATCAAGTTGATATACAGTAGTAAATTTGTCCATTTTTATTGTACTTTTTAACTAAGTCTACCTGCTATACAAGTTAACTAGTATATAAGAAGACCTAAGTCTACCTGTGACTGTACTTACATCTCATATAGTAACAAACAGAATGAAATCTGATCACTATCTGTCCCTGATTATGCTTGATAAAGCTGATTTGAATTTTACCATAAGTTAGAATCAGTTTTGACTAAAAACAATACATCCAATTTTCTGAATTTCAATGAACTGTCATCTCTTAATGAACTTCAGTTCAATGAGCCAGGTCTGATTTGACAAATGAGCATATTGACAAGGAGTCTTTTGTCCTACAAGAGTGAATAAAAATAAAATAAAATTTCCATCTACATACAATTACTATTACACAAGATTATTCACAAATTTTTGTTAATGACTACACTACAATCTTTTAAGAGTTGCTGTCAGATGTAAGTCATTTATATTGTTTCATTATAGATCTTGTCTGTACTTTGTGGCAAATATAATATTGAGTGAAATCCAAGAATCATAAAACAGCTTAGGTTGGAAGAGACCTCAAAGATTATCTGGTTCCAACATTCTGCTGTAGACAGGGTTGCTCTCCACCAGATCAGACTGCCTAAATCCCCATCCAAACTGGCCTCGAACACCTCCAGGAATGGGGCATCCACAATTTCTCTGAGCAAACTGTTCCAGTGAATTGTCATCCTCTGAGTAAAGTATTTCCTCCTAACATCTAACTTAAATCCCCCCTCTTTTAATTTAAAGCCATTCCTCCTTGTCCTGTCACTGTTAGATCATGTAAAAAGTTGCTCTCCCTCCTGCTTACAAGCTTTCTTCAAGTACTGGAGGGCTGCAGTGAGGTGCCCCCAGAACCTTCTCCAGGCTGAAAAAGCCCAACTCCCTCAGCCTTTCTTCATAGGAGAGGTGCTTCAGTCCTCTGATCATCTTTGTGGCTCTCCTCTGGACCCACTCCAACAGCTCTGCATCTTTCTTGTGCTGGAGGTACCAGGTCTGGATGCAGTACTCCAGATGGGGTCTCGTGATGGCAGAATAGAGGGTGACAGTCACCTCTCTTGCCCTGCTGGACACCTGATTAGAGAACCTCACCCCTTTATTTGTGGATGTGACCATGGAGACTTGCCCATAAAGAAGATTAAAGGCAAAAACAATTTAATTTGTGTCTGTCTTGAGATAGAATTGTGTAATGGCTCTGCAGAGAATGTACTTAATGTCTACATTTCTCCCTTAAAAATGTTTTAGGCCTGTGCTATACCTAATTTTAAGACAAATAAATGAGACAATGACTCATGTTCTTGAAGCAAATGCTTCTTTTCACACACTGTGAAAGTAATTTAGAGTAACTAAATTTGTTTAGGTATTTAAAGACAGGTGAATTTAGTGTCAGATTAATATCTGTTCTGACTTCTTTACTTAAGATTTTGTTTATCCACTTGAAGAAGGAGATGTAGATTTGCAGTTCCAAGGTATTTCATTTCATTTCTCTTTGGATTTCCCAGAAGAGAGAGTTGTCATTCACATTCCTTTATTCTACTACCTTTTCTATTCAGTACCAAAATATATTCTGCTGATACAACTGTTTAAGAATTTAGGTAATTCCAATTTAGACTGGACAGTTGCTCCAGATATAAAAATAGTAAAAGTTGCTTTTCCATAAAGGTTGGGTGGCTTTTGTAGGGAATATTCATAGCCTGCAAACCCAGAAAGTTGAAATTTGCATGTAAACACACACCTATACATAAAAAGAAAGCATTTCAGACATTGTCTTCAGCCGTTGTTGTCTGAGAAAATCTAATTGATTTCAGTTACTGCATTCTATATTCAAGGAACAGTTACTGTTCCTTCTGTATTTTAAATAATGTTATTGTTCACAGGTGATATACAGGAAACAATTTCATTAATTTATAGCATACTCTGTGAATCTTCATTTTAATTGGTCTATTTAGGATGAACTTTAACAGAGCTACATTAAATGATTCTTCAACAGTTTTATGGGAAACACATAATTTCAAACTACTAATCATTATTTATTGACATTCTTTCCAAAAGTAATTACTGATACACATTTAAATACATCAGTAATTTGTGAAAGTGACTATAGTAACTGCAGTTTTTTTGTTCTAAATGTGTATTGCTCAGGTCAGTGAATGCTCATAGCACACCAAGTTCAGATGCTGTTTTTCAGCTAGAGATCTTTTTTGTATGGAAACAATCACTGTATTCCAGTATTTTTGGGAAATTAACTGGAGTTCTTATAAATTCTTTCTTTAGCCCTGTTATTTTGAATGACTATGCTCTAGTTGTGCAGAATAATAATAATAATAAAAGCATACACACACACACAAAAACAAACCACAAAAGCAAACAAAAAACCAACATAATAAAAACATTAGTATGAGTTGTATTCCTGGACAAGAAGTCTTCAGTATATTCTTACCTAATGCTTTCAAGGAATACCATAAAAAAAACCAGGAGCTTGCAACATTCATCACTGAATTTTTTGGCACATTTCCTTTTCCCTTATTTCTCTTTCCCATCAAAATATGAAGTTGAATTTCCTAAAAATTATTGTGAGCAGGTAGGAGAAGGAAATAAAGACATTGAGCTAGAGGTCGGCTTCTGGATTGTGTTTGGCTTACCAGATGGTCTAAAATGTATTATAACTTCTCCAATTGCACGTTGATGATTCCACGAAATGCAGTACTGGACTGCAGTTTACTCTTATGAGACTTCTGAATTAAAGTCTGGGCACAACTTTGACATCCTGAGATGAGCAGGCTGTTGTAGTGCAGTACATCATCATCCATGTAGGACAGAAAGGTGGAGTGTAAAGAAAAGAGGGATCTTCTAGAAAAGATAAGTTAGGACTTCAGAAACAGAGTAGAATTTATAATAAATGGACTAGATCAGAAGAAAAGACTAAATAGGAGGAAGGTAAATACTATTTATTCCCACCTCATCAGCTGCTGCATTAGATTCTCTGTTTTATTTTGCATCTGAACTTTGTAGATTAGCCTTATGTTTACATTCATTTGACATGACATTTGCATAAACTCACAAAGGGCCCATTTTTTTTTATGACACTTGTAAATCTCACCATGTAAATGTGATATTAAAGTCAGATATTGGTTATCTATCTAGTGGCCCTGTGCAAGGAGTGATAAACTGCCATCCTTGAATGCTGATATAATTTATACTTGTAAGGATTATTTTGAAAGACATAGCAAATGACAAACTTATAGTGCATTCTTGTTACACAGATTCTAATGAGAAGAGAAAATATCCCAAACTTAATTTGTTCTGGTGAAAATAGTCGACTGTAATGAGAAGAGAAGATAGCATAAAAACGTACCAATTCTCTGAGCTTCCTAAAATGCAGTCTCACTGTTATCCTCAAATGCCATTTTCCAGGTTCCCTTGGACTACTCCATTTTACAATGCTTTTTCACATACTCACTTAGCCATCTCTTAGTAGCTCATTAGAAACTTCCACGCTTATATTAATTTAGAGTGATAGCGCACTTTTTTTTTTTTTCACAGGAAAACATTTTACAAATATTTGATGCCTTTCAATAATGGAAGATGAGGACACACTCCAGCTAATCACAGAGAATTTCAGCCATGTAGAACCAATCTGCATCAGGTGGTTTTGGGCAGCAGAGAAAACTGCCTTCACATTGTTGGGTGACATTTAAGAAAACATGCCTGAGTTTGAAGTACTGCATGATTTTCAATGGAACTTTTAATGGTTTCTAAGATTTTCATCAAATCCTTTATTTATTTATAGTCTTTTTCTTTGGCCAGAGTAGGATTTATATCATTATCTCTACGATTTCTGAAAACTCAGTGAATTTGTTTCCTGGCAGATTGCACAAAAAACCCTATAATGCGTGCCCATTTTAGATAGTCTTTTTGACAGAATTGATTCATTTTCTGATGTACTGATTAATACTGATTTGTAATAAGATTAAGTTCTAAAAATTATTTGCAGATGTCAACTGAAAACTGAATGCTTTGGGAGGTAGAAAGCTTTTACAACACACTCACCAAGACAAGTTTTTTTAAAATCAGACTAGCAAACATAGAACTTCCTAAAAAGTTCATCAGGTTTTAGAAGGGAAGCTCTAAAAGCAGATTACCCAGTCCTACATTTGCATATTTTTCTTTAAGTGTATTGTTACCACAATGACTGCTGTTATGTAACATAAATCACTCACTGAAGCATGAAGGCTTAGCAGACAGTACAGCACTCTCTTCCCCTTTTTTGAATCAGTGTTTTTCTAAGTAGGATCTTTATTGATGGAATGAGAGTAAAGGTGCCATCTACTATCTGGGAGCTCCCCAAGGTCCTCTGGGTTTTGTTTTGCTTCATTCTCCAGCAGCTGAATTTCCGTTTCATCTCGGTGATGTTAGTGTGTGAGCGTTCATCCTGTCAAATATGCTGTGGTACAGTCAGGCTGCCATGAGTTTTGTGATGATTGCGCTTACTATTTTATTGATGTTTTTGTTAAACCCTTGGACCACTGCCTGTATATGTTTATGCTTGTCCTTGCTAGATCAGGTCATTGGGTTTGTTGGGATGAATGAGTGAATCCTTTTACATAAAACCAGAAAAAAAAAAAATCAGTTCTCCCACTGCTAATTTTCAGATCAATCTATCCTGTCTTTACTGAAATAAATTTCCTAAAATGCTCAACGTTATTGCATGTATGGCTTTGTATTCCTCCTGGCATGATCTACATCACTGATGAAATGCAGTTTGCTCTCTTTGCTCAAGTCTTTCCTTGCTGAGCTTCTCTGAGCCACTCATCTCCCTGTCTGTACCTGTGTCCATCATTACTCCATCATAGGGACAGAATCTGGCATTTACATTTGCTGAACTTCAGTTCACTGCTGATTGTCCAGTATTCCAATGTATCTAGATACTTCTGCAAGGCCTCTCCTTCCTCTAAGGGGTCCTCAGCACCTCCCCGTTTAGTATCATCCCTGAACTTCCTGGGGACGCTTTTAACTCATGCATCTAGTAAAAATGTTGAACTGGATGGCCCTAGCATTGAGCCCTGGGGTGCAGCACTGGTGACTGACTGCCAGCCTGATGTAGCCCTATTCATTATGACCTTTTGAGCTCTGGTGCCCAGTGCAGTGTGAACCTGTTTGTCTTGCTTTTGGACACTTTATTCAGAAGGATGCTGTGAGGAATGATATGAAAGGCCTTCCTGACATCCACCACCTTCCTTTCATCAATCAAGTGGGTGAATTTATCATAGAAGGAGATAAAATTACTAAGGCAGAATGATGAATCCATGTTGACTATGCCTGAAGTAACAGAGTGGCAAATATGGTGATGAAATCCGTTTTTCAGATTGCTTACACAAGTAGATGAACTAAGATGTAGGTTAAAGTTGAAAACCATGAGATTGAAGCTGTTTTTTCATTTCACGTGAAGTCTTCCTTCAGTCAGCAGATATTTTATGTCTTGATGTTTCTCTAAAATTCAATATTTAACATCTAGCCTATCAAGGCCAAGGAGCAAAACAAATAATTGTTTCTATCTTCTTTTTCTTTGCTATATTTTCTTCACCTGAATATCTGGGCTATGATCTAGACTTTTTGTCTCTATTAAAATATTATTTTGCAAAAAACAGTGCTAGAATATTGATTACATTGAGATATTCAGTAAATGTGTTATGCTTTTCTCATTTTTTTCTATACATTCCTAAAACTCTGCCCACTCTTCATGGTATCTCTTTTTAAGCTTTGGTAGTCTGCCCTTAACATTGAAATATGGTGAGATTAGAAATGAGGGAAGTAACAACATCTTCATGTTTGCCATTCACATTTCAGTAACAAATCAATCAATCAGCAGTAAAATCTCCCAAACCAGCTCTTGAATTTTGTGAATTTAGCTAGGAACATGGGATTCTAGTTTAATTTACAAAAATTACTATGGAATGAAAAGTCAGTTGAATTATTTGCATTATTATTATTTTTTTTCTACAATTTTATTTGTAGCTTTTGTATTGGAGTTTCTGCTCTAATTGTTTTTTTATTTGTTTGTTTTTTACTGTATTCAAAGCAGAAAATATAAATTAATACTGCAAAATATCTGAAGTAAGTACAGTTGAAATTCAAGCTTTTAAAAAGAATATACTTAGTTGCCATTGCAGAATAATTGGAGTAATAGTATCAGAGTTCCATCTCTAATATAAAGAACTATTTCTGAAATACCTGATACATATTAAATGCAAATTATTGAAGGGCATCATTGTAGCTGCTTTGATGTACAAAAATTCACTGTGCACTCTGGAAACTGCTTCCAGTTCTACCCTTGAAGACAGATGTGAACTTTCCACTTCATTGCCTAGAGATGTTTTTTTGAAAAGAGCCCCATAAATGGTTCATTTTACAGTCACACTGTATATTATTTTAGCGTCAAAGGCTTGGGAATTGATTACACAAACTATTATATGGATATGATGACTTTTGTTATCTTTTAGAATGAAACTAGAATTCACTGTTCCTTACATCTGGAATTACGATCTCTATAATACTCTCTTCATACATTTGTGTCTGCAATTCTCCATAAATTGTTTTTAGAAAGGCTCCTGCTTTCTAAATTATTTACAATTTCTGCTGATAAACAGGAAAAAAATGAATTTTTATTAAGGCAAATACCTATTTTCCTTTTTTCTTTCTTTCTTTCCTCTTTTTTTTTTTTTGAAAAACAAACAAAAACGAAAACCAAACCAAAACAAAAAAGCACAAGAATAGCTTGCTGATAAATAGAATTTTTAAAAATTTCATTTAGAATGTAAATGAGAATCCTTAATTTGAGATATGTAGGTTAATCAAAAATAAATGTAATTTTCAATTTTAATGAAATGTTTTTTTGTTTCTTCAAATACTGTAAATCCTTGTAAAAATTTTGTTTACATGAAATAATGGAGTCAGTTTCCGGATAAGACCCTCTCTTTAATTTCATCACCTGAATTTTATTGGCTGAATTTGGACTGCTATAGCCTAAGAAGAGAGATTATCACATAAGGCTTCCTTTTTAGATTTGGATTGTTTATTATTTTTTAGCAGTCCAAACTTGTCTTTACCTCTTATCTTTAGTATTTCTGTTGAGAGTTAGCAGTACATCAATTTTGGGAAGGCTTACATGATTTTAGATTATTTGGATTATATAATATGGATTATAATTGAAACTATGGTGTATCTTGAAAGTAAGCTGAATCTTATTGTATATGCTTGTTGAAGTATATAGCATTTATTTGCATACTAAAAGCCATAAAAGCTTTTAGTTACACTGTAGCATAACAGTATGTTAGGCTTTTAAACAGATTGCATTTCTATTAAAAAATATTGAAAAGAAATTGTAGTGAATGTTGGTATAAAGTTTTTCAATAACAATGTTTTATTTTAATCTTTCATGTACATATTTGGTAGTATAATTTGGCAAATTACAGAAATGCACAGCATGCTCCCCTTTTTTGAGTTAGTTACAATTCTTGACAGGATAATCTTGCTGACTAAATTGCACATTCCTTTTAAAGACAAATCTTATGCTGGACTGGTGCTCTCTTACCTGGGAATATTGTGTTTCCCTGACTATGAATTATTCTCCAGATTTTTTGCTTGCTTTCTTCTTTGCTTTTTCCCTTCATTTTCAAAATTTTCAGGCACTAAAACGATGCATGTATCAGTTACATGAGATAATGAACAAATACTAGGCAAGAATCAGTACCAAATGATAAACTCTCTGAATGATAAAGCCAACATTAAACACAGCTGAAGAAATAGATACATTCATACCATGGTTCTGATTAAGGAGAGATTGAAACAGATGAGATGTGATAGAAAATGAATCAGTGGAAGTGTTTTCAGGTCTTTCAAAAATTTAAGTATCAGATTACAGAATTAAGTACTTTCATTAAGCTATCAGTTTAAAGTTTATCTTTGCATGTTAATGTGAGCTGTCTGTACACCTCAAAGTCATCCTTGAAGTGAAGTTCATCTGGAAAACTGTGCTGCAGGCTTTCTCCCCTGATCAGGAATATTAGGGCATTCGTCAGTCCTTCAAAGGTGTTTGCATCTGGAATTAATGTTCCATAGCCTGGGGAGGGAATGCTGGTAGCCAGGGTCAAAACTTTAGCTCCTCAGTTAAGTGTTAAAAGTTAAGTACTTGAGGTAAGGCTGGATAGAGCTAGGAGTTCCAAAAGCCTTCCATTGCTTGAACATTTCCATCTTTCTCTGTAGCATTTCATTTAAAGGGTTGATCTGTTACTTCCATTACATAAAATATCATGAAGATCCATCATTCTCTCTGCTGACCCTTTATGTGACAGTTGGTGATTCTGTTGCTAGAAGGTGTAGAAAGCAATTATTCTTTGAGACTTAGTTATAATAAAGAGTATAAAAGGGCATGCTAGGGCTACTCAGTGTGTTTGTATAGCTGAAAAGGGTAATTGTAACAATTTTAATTTTTTATATGTATATATATGTAATTATCATCTTCTTATCCTGAAAGTACATACCAATTGACTAATGTTTTTCTTGAATGGACAGTGAATTATCAAAATAATGTTAACAACAACAAAAGCCCAACACATAAATCAAGTTCGTGTTTGTTTGATTTGCTTCCTGCTTTCTGGAAGTTGCATTAACTTTGAAGGCAATAGCATGAATGCTTGTAACTGTCAATACATGTTGCTCTACTTAACATGTGTACTTTTCTGCTAGAGAATGAGATTGTGATGCAAGGACAGATGTGATTCCCCTAAGCATCTTCTTGCTGTTCACCACTGCAGACCAAGAGTATACTGTAATTGCAGAACCATCTGCAGAGCTTTGGGGTGATAAGGATGGATTATTTGTTTGACTAGAGAAGAAGAGTTACCTGTAGAAACACTTTTTAGAATAGTATACTTTGTCAGAAAGGCCAATACTCAAAACTCAGTGGTAGCCTATGAACCTAACTCTTGAGATGTTCAGCTTGAAATATGAAAATAAATTGATATTGGTTTATATTCTAACACAGAGTCATAGTGCAGAATCTGAAAGAGTTGTATGTAAAGGTAAAAAATATAAAGTACTTAAGATAGATATTTTCCATTTGAGTTATAGAAATCAACAGTTGGATACATATTTTTATGAATCTTGGGAAATCAAGAAGACATTTATTAATTTAATTACTATAGGTGTTTTTTAATACTACCTTGATAAAGTTTTGACTATTAACAGGATTGTAAAAATTGAATTTTCTATATTCACTACTTAAAACTTCAAGTCATAGGTTTACAGAGTATCGTTTCATGTTAATTAAGGGGTAGTTTTATAATGAAATTCCTGTGGAGGCACCTTGAGATCTTTGAATATTATCATGGCAGCCAATGCAAACATGATATGTAATTGTCTAAAGGAGTTAGAATGTCACAATCTTTTCCCCGCCTGGTAGAAAAAAAAAAGTTTGTATTGCATTTCAAGTAGTGTTTGTGGGCTTCCATTGTAATTCAGAATTTCTTGAAATATACATATGGCTTAATCATCTCAACCTCACTGAAGTACTTGAGGCTCAATCATTGACTTCTCTGGCCTTTAGATGAAGCCCATATCTTTGTTTTTTTTTCCTTCATAGTGGTTGGATTTGCCAAGAAAACAGAAGAAGTGACCACCAGAGGCAGTGAAATGCTTGATGAGAATTTCTTTTTGTAAGATCAAAGAGGAAGGCTTTGGGCAACAGCGCTCGTACATCTAAACCTGCCAATGCAATGAAGGAGTAGTAGTCATGTGAACATAGGAAAGTACAGATAAATGCAGAGAGAAAATCAGTATGGAATCGTTCCCTCCCTTGACCAAAAAGAGCATTTATTTTTCAACACCTTTTCTTTGACAACTATAATGATGTATACAATAGTGATTTGTTTTTGTGCATTTCCCGCATAACTCTAAGCCTCTAAAGACCTTTAAAATATACATGGGCACTGTACACATAAAATTCCCATTATCTATCAAATTTGATCATTAATGTAAAAATTCTGAAGCAACAGAGTGGTTGCTAGAAAGATAAGACATTTTCTCAAGGTGTTGATGTGTATCTTGAAGTAATAAGAAGACTATGCCTTTCAGAGTTGTCATCACTTGAGGAAGCAGATTATCCTTGTGTTGTTGTGTTCAGTATCTCATCTGTTCAAAATGGAGTGGAATATTCAACAGTCCCATTTCTATTAAATAAAATTCCTGACTTGTGGAAAAAAAAAAACATAGATTCATCTGTACTTCTGTGGTAATCTTCTACTGCAGTATTTACAGCTCTCTTCCAAGCATTAACACTTGATATAGGATAAAAACAAAATGGTGACAGCAAACCAGCTGCCAATGTTCCAAGAGTAGTTTTCATTTTTTTGGGGAGTCAAAGCAAAATCGTGGGGCATTAGGAATAACTGTGATTGCTCTATTGCATGATCAAATAGATCATTTTATTTACAATTATGTTTTTAGGGGACATTCTTTGAAACCTTCTAGCTAAAATGTAACTGTTTGTTGTTCCAGGATATTAGTTTCTAGCACATTCACATGATCATAGAATAGTTGAGGTTGAAAAGGAAACTCAAAAGTCATCGTTGTTTTTTTTTTTTGGTCAGGTAATAACAATCTAGAGAATAACAAACTTGGGATGTACCAGCAGTGTGGAGACGTAGATTGACTGTTCAAAATCTTTTTTCAAGCACTGAAGTCTATTCAAGTCTATTCAAAAGGACAGAGTCCCTGAAAGATTGTTACTAAGCAAACGTTGAATTGGAATGGAAAACAATAAGCATGGGGAAACACAAAAAGGAAGGGAAGGTTCAAATAGTGATTGCTAACTGTTGTATTTTTTTCTGATGTCAGATGTCTGATTTAGTGGTCCTGTTCTGCATGTGTGTCCTTCCATCAGACTGTGCAGTGGTGGTGGACTTACAAGCAAAAACACTCAAATTGCAACAGACACACAGCAGATCAATCCATCTGAAGAACGACTCAGATTAAAATACCACTTCACAGAGATCTTTGAACAGTCTTTGCTGGCCAGGCAGTCTTCAGCCACGTGAAGAACCATTAGCTTGTCCTGCACTTGCAACAAACCATCACTGCTGCTGAATTGCTGCCATCCACTTCTGTGTATTTTGCTTTGTTTTCTTTTATTTTAAACCTTTTCATGCCACTGTTTTTCTTCTTAAATTCTTTTCTTGACAATGATAGTCTACATTTTAATTTTCTTGTATTCCCGGGCTTTTTCTCACATATTTTTCCTTATCTTAACAACGTTTATCTCAGTAAAGCTGAGTAGAGGTCTCACAGCTGTGCTGCATCAAACTAGGCATTGCATTATGAGATAGCTGAACTTCTGAGCTGAGGATTTGAACAGTCCCTTTCAGCCTTCTTTTCACAGAAAGCCTGCTCTGTAGCAAGCAGGACAAGAACCTCTCAAGAGGAAGACTACCTCCAATTCTGTATTATATTATAACTCTCCAGGGCTCTCTTCTCCAGGTGCATGTCAAGGCTTCCAAAGTCTGAATGCATGTTTAATTTCAAATAGCTAAAACATTATATAATTTAGGATAATTTTCCTCCAAAGGAGATCTGATTTTACTACCTGGCAAATCACTCTTCTCTCATAATTTGACTAATAATTTCATGGTGACACAGATTCAGTTATTTTTCTGGAACCTAGCTAGATTCAATGCACAAGAGTTTATCTTTTTTTACCGGTAAAATAAATTATGTTAAATATATATATATATATATATATTAGAATTTAATTGATGCCATTCTCCTCCAGAAAACACGTATTGAATTCTAGCATATGGCTTTTTTCTTCATCACAAGGATTAATTCTATTTTCTGTGAAGTTACTTTGTAAAACTTCGTAAGCATTTGGGCTGAGCTGTAATTACAAGAATCAATTATTCTACGCATTAAATAAGTGCAGATTTGAGTTAATATGGGTCAACAGTGTCTCACTCAGTTTGGACAGATGACATATATATCATAACTACTTGATATTGTTTTCATATTGCAACAGATCCTAATGATTACTACTTGCCATTGATCATGTGCTTTCCCCTCCAGTACGATGATTTCTCTTCTTTGTGCTCATTTGCTCTTGACATTTGCTTGTGTTCAATTTTACTATTATTAAAAAAAAAGAGAGAGAGATTAAAGCACGTGTTATGTGAATATTACCTTTAATTCTGAAGCCATTTGGAATGCATTGTGGATATCCTTTTATGTACAAGTATGCCAAATATTTTCTTGTTTAAAATTTCTTTGCAGAATTTGACTTAACTCAATTTTGATATTTTTTTCCTTCATCCCTACTTTTTACATTCTTTAAGAAGTCTGTTGCAGTGCTAATCAAGTTGTTTCTTTTCTTTCTTTCTTTCTTTCTTTCTTTCTTTTTTTTTTCCCTCTTTGTGGGGCTACTTGATTACTTTTTTTGTTCTTCATAAGTGGCCTGGGCAACTTGCTGTGCATAGCCTTTACAAAGCTGTCATAAAGACCTTGCAAACTCTCTATAAGTCTGTGAAAATAAAAACAAAATCAATTGAAAACAAATATTGTAGGTAAAATTGTCTTAAAATTGCAGGACAACTGGTTTATATTAGTATTTGTACCAGAATAAATGTCTGTTCTTTATATTGTTTTTTTTTAAGAAATACAAAAATCTATACATATCAAAGAAGTCAAAGTAACAAAGAAAGGGACGGAAAACTTGTATAAAGAGAAATGTATTTTAGTAATTGCTTTTTTCTTTTTTTTTTTTTTTAACTAGGTAATTACTGAGAGAAAGCATACATTTCTTGTCATAGCTGTATTCCATTTTTTTTATATTTAAAACATAGTTTTTGATAAAGATTCTGTTTGTCAATGTGGTTATTTTAGTAGCAAAATCAAAAGGAAAATATTTTTTCAGATATGTACTACTTTATCCTTTTTTATGTTCCTATATTGGTTTTATGATTTGATTTTAATGAGAGGAGAGGTGAGAAATAATTAGAAATGGATAAAGGTATACTCCATCCATGACAAAGTAGTTAGTTGTTCTCCAGATCAAACTAAAGCATTTGACTTCTGAGACCAATCAAGAAATGTTCTGTGGGATGCAGTGTTTATTTTCACCTTCTCAAATGCATTAAGTACTTTGAGTCGCTTTCAATTAGAAAAAAAATTGGTTTGCCAATTGATGTTTGCTAGGAATTCATAGTGTATTGGCATATTGCAATGTAAAATTCTTAATTGGCAGGGAGATTAAATGGTTGACTTTTCATAAGCGAGATCACACAGCATGTGTGGGACAACTGGGGGATCAGGTTTAGTCAGCACGGGTTCATGAAAGGCAGGTCTTGCTTAGCCTCCCTGATCTGCTTCTATAATTGAGCAGCTCACCTGATGGATGACAGAATGGCTGTTGATGTAGTCTATGTAGACTTCAGCAAAGCCTTTGGCACATTACACTCCCACAGTATTCTTCCTGGGAGGCTGGTAACCAGTGGCTTGAACAGCTACACTCTTTGCTGGGTAAAGGACTGGCTGGAGGGTCATGCCCAGGGAGTGGTGGTGAATGAAGTTAAATCCAGCTGGTGACTGATCACAATTGGTGCTCTCCAGGGATCTGTAGTGAGGCGTGTCCTCTTTAAAATCTTTATTGATGACCTGGATAAGGGGATTGAGTGCACTCTCAGTAAGTTTGCAGATGACACCAAGTTGGAAGGAAAAATCAATCTGCCTGAGGGTAGGAAGGCCTGTCAGAGGAAACTAGACAGGCTGCATTATTGGGCTAAGGCCAGTGGGATGAAGTTCAACAAGACCTAGTGGTGGGTCCTGCACTTTGGCCACAACAACCCCAAGCAATGCTACAGGTTTGGGGCAAAGTGGCTGGAAGACTGTGTGGAAGAAGTGGACCTGAAGCTATTGGTCAGCACTCATCTGATAATGAACGAGAAGTGTGCCCAGTTAGCCAAGAAGGCCAATGACTTCCTGACTTATCAGAAATAATGTTACTGGCAGGACCAGGGAGGTGATCTTCTCCCTGTACCTCTCTGATGAGGCCACACGTTGAGTACTGTGTTCAGTTTTGTTTCCCATGCTACAAGAATGGCGTTGAGACCCTGGAGTATGTCCAGAGAAGGACAATGAAGCAGTTGAGTGTTCTGGAGCACAAGTATTATGAGGAGCAGCTGAGGGGAGTGAGATTGTTTAGTCTATAGAAGAGGAGATTCACAGGAGACCTTATCACTCTCTACAACTGCCTGAAGGGAAGCTATGATGAGGTGAGGGTCGGCCTCTCTTCCCGCATAACTAGCAATAGGACTAGAGGAAATGGCCTCAAGTTGTGCCAAGGGCCGTTCAGGTTAGATATTAGGAAAAATTTATTCTCTGAAAGAGTGGCAGGGCTCTCAAATAGGCTGCCCAGGGAGGTGGTTGAGTCACTGCACCTGGAAGTGTTCAAGAAATATTTAGATGTTATATTAAGGGACATGGTTTAGTGGGGAAATATTGGTGGTAGGTCGACTTCTGGATTGGATGATCTTGTTCTTTTTCAACCTTGGTGATTCTGTGATTTTCAACTTAAAAACCTCTGAAACTGTGGCTTCTAAATACAAAGCAAAAGAACTGAAATACCTGCGCCCTTGCATGATATTTGCAGAATAGACCATTGCAGAGAATATTGAATGTATGAAATCCTCAAGATGATGTTTGTTTTTTTATTAAACTGAATGAGGAGAACTTTGAGAAACAGCTCCTTTGTCCTGTTCAGCAGTATGGGGTCGTTGGGATTATTGAAGACACAGGAAAAGAAGTGTATATTTAGAACATTAATGCACATGTGTATTGCTTGTGATACCAAGAATGTCTACTGACAACTCAGTAACTAAAGAGTGTGAATATTTCTGTAAAGAACTAAGAAAATTTATTTAGTAAAGATTGCTGAAGGAAGATGATGTCCATTTCTTAAGTCTTAATAAATTTGGGTTGACAGGCTAACTGAAAAGATAGCCTTAGGCAAAATTAGTATTCAGGGCATGAGGTTAACTGAGGAAACGTCAAGTCTAAAACTGAGGCATATGACTTCATGGTACAAAATTTAATTTTACAGAGAACCATTCTGACAGTGAATCAGGAGCTAGAGGGCTGGTGATATAAGAAGATTTTTATAGGTTCTTTTGTGATCAAATATCCTCATGATTATAAAAACTTAGGTTGTGTTATAAAGCACGTCTATATAACTTTAAAAAAGTAAAGTGAAAAGTAAATACAAAAATAACAAAAGTCCAGGAGCAAGGCTCATTAAATTGTTGTGTATCTGGACAATTCCAGGTCATCTCACCAGTGGTGCTTACATCAGTATGGCAGGGAGGAATGACCGGTTCTTCCGTCTCTTGGCAAGCGTTAAACTAAACATAATTTGCTAATTCACTCATCATCAGCCGCCTTTGTTCATCTTAATTATCATTATTTTTCTTTTTAAGAAGCTTGTCCTTGATGTGCTTAGCGCTACTGTGTGTGAATCTAAGAAGGGGAGTGTGAATGAACAGTATGGAGGTTGCAGTTGAAGAGATACTAAATGAGATAAGAGTTAAATGTGTTATGTGTAGAAAAAAACAGAAACCCTAGAAACTGGATAAATTATCAGGAAATAAATTGAAATTATGTCATGTGGAAATGGTACTATAAAAAGAAACTGTGTATTGAACGCCTTTTTCTTGGTTTTACAAGCTATTTGAATCTAGAATGACTTTGAATTAAAATTGATCTATCATAATTATCTACTCAACTTTATATAACAATCTTTGAGAAAAGAATAAAAAAGACAGTGAAATCAGTTCTTTTTTCATTATTCTGTTTATAATGAAATTTATTTAGTGCGTTTAGGCATTTTGGAACTCCTGATAATACTGCCACGTTAATTTTCATAGGTTAAGAGCAAATTTGTTTCCACATGTATTAATTCTATTTTAAAATTTTAAAAAGTGGTTCACAGCAAATTCTGTTACAGCAGATGTTCTTGTTGAGAAATGACCAAAGACAATATTATGACATCACCAAAAGTTAAGTACTCTTGGTAGGAGAACCTACCAGTTCTTTTACTGATATTAAGCCTCCCACAGAAAAAGTCAAGATTTATGAAATCAAAACTACAGAGGGGAGTCTGATACTTAGAATCCTGTAGTTCAGGCATTCTTTATTGCTACGGTTCAGAACTGGATTTTCAGTCTCTGCTTTTGGTGTTACATCATTTGTTACTTAATTAGTTTGTAATAGAAAATGTACGAGTGTTTCTGGGATATCACACTTCTACGCTTATTCTAACTAGATGCCTCATTTTCTGGGCAAAATTCTAAAATATCCAATAGTATATAATTGATCAGTCGTCTGTACTGATCAGTAATGCTATTTACATCATCAGCTATGTAATTACTATTAGAACAGTTTTGCACTGTTTTTCATGTATTTTGTATCCAGTAGGTTGCTAAGTTAACTAAATCAGAGAAATACACTAACTGATTTGGTGAGACAATCCATCGTCACAGTAAAAGGAATCAGAAACAAGCACTAAAATATTTTAACTTGCAGTACAAACCTTATATTTCATTTGCAAAGTAGAGATTCATTATCTATTGTCATATCCAGAAGTTTTGGAGCTTTTCCTTTCTTTTTAGTGCTTTTCTGTATTCCGGTACAAAAAAGACAAGGATCTCCTGGACAGAGTCCAGCAGATGGCCACAAAGTTGATAAAGGGCCTGTCTTATAATGAAAGGCTGAGTAACCTGCATCTGTTCAGCCTTGAGAAAAGAAGAGTGAGAGGAAATCTGAACAATGTCTATAAATATCTAAGGTGTGGGAGGCAAAGGGATGAAGCCAGACTCTTCAGAAGTGTGTGGCAATAGGACAAGGGGAAATGTCCACAAGCTGAAGCATAGGAAGTTCTGCACAAATGTGCATAAGAACTTCTTCACAGTAAGGATGATGGAGCACTGGAACAGGCTGCCCGAAGAGGCTGTGGAGTCACCTTCTCTGGAGATGTTCAAGATCCACCTGGATGCCTGCCTGTGCAATCTGGTCTAGGGAGCCTGCTTTGGCAGGGGAGTTGGACTAGATGATCTCGAGAGGTCCCTTCCAGTGTCTACAATTCTGTGATTGTGTGATTTCTGTCTTTAAAATTTCATTTTTCTATTCTAAAGAAACTGTATCTGAAACCTCACTACAAAAAGTCTGATTTCTTCTACGTAGTAGCTGGCTAAGGTCTTTTATGAAGATTTGTCCTTTTTTTTCCTGATTTTCTGGAAAGTAGAATAAAAAGGGATTGTGCAGAAGGGAACAAACAGTTCTTCCTTAGTTACTGCCATATTAACTTAAACTGCAAAACATACACTAAAATTCAAGAGAGAAAGGTAACTTCTAAAAGAAAAAGCACAGAGAGCTTGTCAAAGTTAGAGAGATTTACAAAGTTAGAGGTAAAGTTACTATTGGTAGATTGTAGAAGATTTAGAGAACAACATGTGTTGGAAATACATAAGCAAATTTTGTAGATAAAGATCATTAATATTTCAGGACAATGTATTTTACTCTTATGTTTTCATATAAGTAATTTCATATGTCTGTTCTATCACAGGTACAGGAATGGCTGTGCTTAAACTGTCAGACTCAAAGGGCAATGTCAGGACAACTTGGGGATATGGGCAAGGTGCCACTTCCAAAACTAGGCCCTTCACAACCAGTATCCAAACCACCTGCGTCTCCTCAAAAACAGCCTGTGCCTGCTGTCTCACATTCCCCACAGAAGACTTCCACACCGCCTACTCCAGCAGCCACAAAACCTAAAGAAGAACCAAGCGTTCCGAAGGAAGTTCCAAAACTTCAGCAAGGAAAATTGGAAAAAACATTGTCAGCTGATAAAATCCAGCAAGGAATTCAGAAAGAAGATGCAAAATCTAAGCAGGGCAAACTTTTCAAGACACCTTCATCTGATAAAATACAACGTGTCTCCCAGAAGGAAGAATCAAGACTCCAGCAAACAAAACTGACAAAGACACCATCATCTGATAAAATTTTGCATGGAGTTCAGAAGGAGGACATAAAACTTCAAGAGGCAAAATTGGCAAAGATACCCTCAGCTGACAAAATTTTACATGGAGTTCAGAAAGAAGACCCAAAACTCCAACAGATGAAAATGGCAAAGGCATTATCAGCTGACAAAATCCAACCTGCAGCTCAGAAAGAGGATGTACAACTTCAGGGAATTAGATTGTCCAAGGCAGTTTCAGCTGATAAAATTCAACATGGAATTCAGAAAGATGTAAGTCTTCAACATGTGAAAATTGAGAAAACTTCTTCAGTGGAGAAAATCCAACAAGAAGCTCAAAAAGAATCAAAACTTCAGCAAGAGAAGCTGCCAAAGACACTTTCAGAAGATAAAATTCCTGCAACAGTAAGTTCAGATCAAAAGAAACCTTTAAGCAAATCTGAAGAAGATAAAAAAACTGAGCTCCTGGAAAAAAGTGCTCCACATCTAGAGGACAAAAAAGAGCAAATTACAGCTGAGACAAAAGAGCACGTTACTGAACAGAAAGCGGAAGTTGAAGCACCTTGTGACAAACTGCATGGAAAGAAACAAGAGGATGTTAAGAAAGAGGATTTGACAACTGGAATTCCACAGATGGTTTCAAAAACTGAAAAAGCGGAGGAAGAAAAAACTTCTGTTCCAGTGTCACGTCTGCCAAGATCTGACCATGTGGAAGCAGTGAGAGAAAAAATAGTAAGTAGCTTTTTCCCTCTAAATGCTTTTCTCCTTTGTTACAATTTAGAATCCCATCCTGATGGACCCTGTCATTTACATCTTCCTGCTCTTTATTGTTATGGATGATTGGGTTGTCCGTATGAATGATACAAGATGATTCTCAGTGACAGAATTACTCTTGTTGAGTAAGAGTTTCACTAGTTAGTCTTGCTCTTTGCATGCAACTTTCCAATAGTTCTTGCATGATTTTCAGCTTAAATAGTTAAGCTTTGAAACTAAATCAAAATTTCTGTTTTATGGGTTTTCAAATATTTATTATTTCTTTAACTCCTTCTTTAGACTCTCAAGGCTTTGGAGTTTAATTGTTGAAATTGGAACATTTTCATAATTCTTAATCCCAAAAGCAAATAATTGATGATAAATTGCACAGTATTTTGAACTACCAAAGAATGATAAACAGTTTAGGAGTATTTTGTGATGCCTGAAAATGTTATGTTAAAGTACGCAGCCTTTACATCTTTTAAATGTTTCATGTGCTTATCCTGTGTTTAAGTAGTGTTCATGGTGAGCTCTTCATTCAGATCATTAGATGACTTTATAATAGAATGTGCTAGAAAGCTGTATTTCTAAATAAATTCATTTCCTAAATATGAAGTCAATAATAAGCCACTTATCAGCGGAAGTGGGTAACATAGACAATTTGTTGATAAATGACAATTGATGGTTGATTTTTTTTGTGCATCAGTGCTGAAAGTTGGGTGCTGAACATTATATAACTAAAGTAGGAAAAGGTTTAGGAGAAAAGTCCAATCTTGCCAAAATTATGTTTTAAAATAAAATCCATAAGAAATATCAGGTTTTTGTTTATTTCTTCGTTTGATAACCAAGGTATTTAGGCAGAAAATTATTAGGAAATTATACTGTGAAGAGTTCTGTTAAAGATTATTATTTTTAGAAATCATGTTTGCAGTCAGATACATTTCCATCACATGATGTGTTTATACGATACAGTGCTATCAAGAGATGCGATATCATGTGTTTGTACTGAGGGAACACAAATTTTGTTCTCAGCAACATAGCCAAAATGCTCACTTCTGAAATAAACAAGAAAGAGATCTAAGAAAATGAAATATCAGTTTGAGTATTTCATATTAGGAATGAGACTCTAGTGCAGCACTTCACAGGAAGAGCAAGTTAACGATGTCACCTTGGAGGCATTTTCATAGTAATATACATTAATATCCAGAACCTAAGAAATACACTTTTTTTAAAATTTTTGTTTTGTTTTTATTAAAAATTCTACTTTTTTGTGTTCAAAAACTTCTGTAGTGAAGAGTTTTCATCACTCTCTAGTCTTAGTCCTATATGGTCATTTTTGTATTCTATGAAGATAAGAAAACACATGACACTCTTGGCAAATCTAAGATACATATATTTGACTTCTGTCTCTGATAGCAACAGATTTTTATGGTAAATTATTTCTAATTATCTCTTGATATATTATGTGGTGCACACACACCTGAATTTCACTTTTCTTTCACTTAATCACTCTCACTGCCTTCTTAACTAACTTAATCAGAACTTCCTGAGTTAACTCCCTAGATGAAGTTTAACTTTCTTTTACTTTTGTCATTAGACTTTGAAGCACATTTAACTAAATTTTATAAAGCATAATAGTTTAATTCATAAAGGGATACATAGAGGTAATCTTTTAAGTATTTTTAAAATTAGAACACTCTCAAATAAAAAAGACCCCAAAATTGAAAGAAGGACAATTGAATAGCTATTTTTCCATGTACACAGACAAAAAAAAAAAAAAAAAAAAAAAATTGTTTCATTCTCCCTCCCCCCATTCCCCTATTTTCCCTCATTGGAAAAATCATATAAACAAAACATAATTAAATTCTAAACTTGAAATTTTGAAATTCTGGAGATAAAGCTGTTGCTTCACCTAGTTTATGCTTCAGGGCAGTAACAGTAACACTTTTTTTTTTTTTTTTTTTTTTTTATGTTCAGCCTACTTTACTTTAAACATTAGGTACAATTCTCTGCAAGAAAGCATGTGACAGAAATGGAGGCTGAAATAACAGTTTTGGTATCTTCATTGATACTGTTTGGATAATTAAAAGACAATATACACTGAAGATTATAATATATTTCAGGACAGAATCTTATGAAGGATTTCAGGTGTATTTCTAAATAATGATGTAAAGATGCAGCTAACAACTGTCTAATGCCATTTTATATCAAAACATGTGAAAATGGTGATTAACTAACTCTTGTAGCATCTCAGTGAAATAATTAGATAACATTATCCTCATTTTTCATGGATAAAAAAAAGTCAGCAACATGCCAACGAGGCTTAAAAGAAACTTAGAGGATAAAAATCTGTTACAGTAAAGTCAGCCTTGCAAAATGTCAGATCTCAATTATATTTAGAGATATGAGAACCTTTGAAATAAATGTGAGTTAAATATTGAAACGTTTTAAAGATTTGGCCTCAAATTATGGTTTAAGATATCATAATGCCATTTTTTCTTCACACAATTTTTTTTCCCAATAATATTTTAAACTGTAATTGGTTCAAAGAGATATAAAGTAACAAACTGTCTTTGCTGATGATTTACAGGTATTTTTTTTCTAATAAATTATCTTGTAATTACATGTGCAGTAGCAATTAATTGTCCTAACAAGGATGTCTAGAATTCTGGGACAGTTATGACATATTAATTTGTCAGTGTGTAACAGTTATCTTGGAACTCCCATTTAACATAAAGGTAGTTCATTATATTTAAATGAACTTGTTATAATAGTGTAACTTGTACATGTTTACAACACATCAGCCACATGATGTAAGTGCACTTATCATTGCCATCTCATGTTTACTGATGAATGATCACGTGTTTGGTTGAATACCTGGTTAGAAATTGTGATATTGTAATATATTTTAAATTGACATTATAATGCTCTTAATTACAAAACGTGGGTGAGGGAGACAAAATAAGTAAGAAGTTTGTAGCCAGATTTTTGGGCTCAGATTGTTAAATAAATTGTTTTGATAATATAAAAAAAAATTTAATAGTTTATTCAGTCAGAGACAGCTTGCACATAACTATATTGCTTCTATAAAGAGAATGACCTTTTCAAAATCATGAGTTCGTCTGTACAATAAATTTTCTGCAACAGAATGTAATCCGTTACTATTCCTTTATTAATCTTACTGAATTATAAGTAATTTTAAAAACTGACAAGACTTCTTTTACGTCAGAGTTTTCTTTTAAAAGAGTTCTAACTTCATTTGATAACCAACTGACCACTTTAAAGTAAGTTAAATGTCACCCATTTTCAAATAAGCAAAAACTTCTTTTGTGAAATAGTTTTATGATATACTGTCACCATCATTGTAGAAATGCCACTGGAATTGTAGGAGTGCATCCAACATTAGATCATGTTTGCCATTAGTACAAATTAAAAAGGTTGCATTAACAGCAAAAGTTTTTTCCTTATTGATTCAGATACATTTTTCATTCATTTTTCATTCTCTAACAGTTGTTAAATGTATGTATAATCCTTAGAAATGTTGTTTCCTCAACAGTTTTTTGTTTGCCTAAAAATCTTATGTTTGATACAGTTTGTTTACAAGTTTGTTGATGTCTTCACATATGTGATGGCCAGTCTTATCCGAAATAGATTACTACTCATTGAAAAGCAGATAAAGTTAATGACAATTCCTTTATCTCAGAATGCCTGAAGGAGGAAAAAAAATGCATAAAGCCAAATGTTGCTTCTCATAAATTGCATGCATATTATCTTAAAAAGTGATGTGAAAGATATTTTTTGCATCAGACAACTCTACATATAAAAAGGATAGAAAATATATTTGTATAACAGTAGCCTTGAAAAGCAAGCTGGATTTTCTTGTCACATTTATGCTTAGGGAAGTCCCTAACTACTATAGAACTTTTTCTTCTCCTTACTGTACAAATAGCAGTTTTTTTCCAACATTCACTATCTTATTATTTATAGCAGTGATGTTATGGCATATACAGTTCATCAATATATCAGGCAATGGCAGCACTCAGTTCCATCTTGTCTTGTTTGGGCATTGAGTAGATACTACACATTGGGCACATAGATAATGTTACTATCTCAGATTAGGAGAATGGCTAAGATTGTTCCATGCCCACTTGCCTGTTTATTTCTGAAGTTAACTACTTATTTAATATGTTCTGTCTCATATGATTTTTAAGTCATTTTATCACTTCATCTTTCTGTGGAACTCTCACTGACTTACTTTCCCAACTTGGGCGCAGTCTGTCCATCAGCTGCTAGGAGACTTTCTGAGCTTGAACAATGTTTGAATTTTCTAGAAGCTAATCTAAATTGATGACGTGCATAATTGGGTATGTCTTTGCAAGTATAAACATATTAGAAACAAAATAACAATTGCTGAAATTGTAATGGGGGTATGATATTTCTAGATGAAAAAATCCTTTGGTTTTAACTGAAAACATATTTTTAAAAAACATATTCCAATAAATGTCCCTTAAAAATATTATATAATAATGGGAGTAAAGATATAAAGACAAGTTTAAAAATATCTATATATATATTCTAAGTATGCTTCATTTTTTACCCAATAGGAAATCGGGTCCATATGATTTATATCATTATGGGCTGAAGAATATCCAAAAGTACCTTTTTCATAATAATGAGTTCTGAAGTTTTTAAGTGGTGATGGTTTCCCAGAGTTGTTTGGAGTGCTGTTGGAGTTTTGTCCTTGTTTATGTATTCAATACAGCTTTATCAGGAGAGTTGTTCTTAGAAATAATTGTCAAATCTAATTTTTAAATGCAACAACTTTCGCTCTGGTATCAGATACTTGGGTTTATTATATTAGGTTCAGTATTATTAAGAACAGATGTGGTTTCTATCCAAGGTAATATCTGATTTTGTTAAGTATATAATAAATCATTTTTCTGAAATGGAGGTTATTAAACTAGATATTGATGAGTAGATTATTTTAATCTTATTGCTAGTGGTTTTAGTGGAGAATTATGTGCACAGTGACATGCCTGACGGCAAGAATAGGTACTTAAACTGTAAATTAAATAGTGAAAAAAATGGACTGCTTTTAAAAAATAACATAACTGACAATAACAAATATTTGTTTTATGATATTTTGTCTTAAATGTAACTTTAGTGTGAATAAACATTTCAAAATATTAATAGACAGCAACTAAACATAAGTGTGAATGTACCTACTATAATACTATAGATGGTACTAAAACTAAAATAACCGTCATGACTTTTTTGTTTTTGTTCCACACTTTTTTTTTTTTTTGAATGCAGTATAATGCTAACAGTGCTGATAAGTCCCAGATTTAAGTAAATTGTTAGGCCTACTTCAGAAATCATTGACTTAGATTAACAAAATTGATAAATAATCATAGAGTCATCATAGAACCATGGAATGGCTTAGGTTGAAGGGGACCTTAAAGGTCATCTAGTTCCAACCCCCTGCCATACATAGGATTGCCAGCACTGAATCAGGCTACCCAGGGCCTCATCCAACCTGGCCTTGAATGCTTCCAACAATGGTGCATCCACAGCTTCTCTGGGCAACTGTTCCAGTGCCTCCCCACTCTGATAGTACCTGAGTGCTATAATATATACTTAGATCACATTATATTATTAAAATCAGGAGACTTGGTATGCTCGTTCATAAATTACTATTGGAGAGGAAGACACTTGTGTTGATAAGATAAACTGTCATTTTGAAACTGGGCTATTTTGTTAGTTGGATGATGAGATTCTTCCAGTAAGTAGAGTATTTCACAGCTGTGAGAAATTAGGAGGCATTTCACATCTAGGAGAAGGGAAACTAGTGTGAAAATATTTGTTGTAGGATATTCTTCATATTTTGTTATCCAAAGAAAAGTAAGAAAGTATTGGTTACAATGTTCAGTTGCATACGCCTACCTTGTTTTCTTCCTTATTTCTTTTGATCAATAGCTGTCTGTCTTGCTTTTATCATATACAATCATACTTCCCTAGCATCAGCTTACCTCTGCATTGCAAATGTACTGAGAAACTTGTTTTTAATGAGCTGTTGAGAAAATGTTTGTACACGTATGGGGACATTCCAGACCACATTAACTCATGCTTCAGTACTCTGTGTATTCTTATGTTACAATGTGTAACACTACGGAAAAACGAAACCAAAGCTCCAAAATTTGAGAAGCTGCACATATTTTTAGGGAACTGTAAAAGATTAAATGGGCAAAGCAAGGAGTAGACCCCAGAAATACTGCAGGCTGTTTGGTAAGCTATATTTATATCTAGAACTCTGTAGGCAATTTTTAAGCATAAGTAATTAAATATTAATTTAAATAGCCAACAAAAAATTTGTCCCATGCACATGTGAACAAATGGTAGACTATCATTAGATAGGATTCCGAAAGCAATTAACTACTCTATTTGCTTTTTATTTGCATTTAAAATTTTACAACTTATAATATCATTTACTGATGTGGAAAATCAGGCAAAGCATAGTTAAATGTTAGCATAGTTAATGGCTTTGCAAAGCAGAATTAGTGTTTAGTCATTTATGATTTAATATAATTTGACTTAAAATTTTACATCTGGGACTTTAGCTCATCTTTTAGAAAAACACACATATGTAATTGCTTGGAGACATAAAGAATTTATATATAAGTATATACACACGCATATGTATTTATTTTTTAGGAAAAGGAGGATGACAAATCAGATACATCAAGCTCTCAGCAACAGAAAAGTCCACAAGGTCTGAGTGACACCGGGTATTCTTCTGATGGGATATCAAGTTCACTTGGTGAAATTCCAAGTCATATCCCCAGTGATGAAAAGGACTTACCCAGAGAACCTAGCCAAAAAGACACTATTTCACAAGAAAGTCCACCGAGCCCCTCAGATCTAGCTAAATTAGAAAGTACTGTCCTTTCTATTTTGGAAGCTCAGGCAAGTACACTTGCTGATGAAAAATCTGTAAAAAGGAAAGAACTTTATGAAACATACAGTGAACAGACAAAGGATCAGCATAAAACAAAGCCTTTGCCTGTCACTCCAGAGTCTTACAGTTCTGATGAGGAAGATTTAAAAGCTACTCAAGAAGGTGAAAGAACCATTGCAGCAGATAGCAAAGGAGGTGCTTCGTCCCGAACTGATTACAAGGAAGAAGATGGAGGAGATGACACACCAGCAAGAAGACAACGCTATGATTCTGTGGAAGACAGCAGTGAGAGTGAAAACTCACCTGTACCAAGGAGAAAAAGAAGAGCTAGTGTTGGCTCTTCAAGTAGTGATGAATACAAACGA
Organism: Phasianus colchicus; assembly: GCF_987193195.1. NCBI lineage: Eukaryota > Metazoa > Chordata > Aves > Galliformes > Phasianidae > Phasianus > Phasianus colchicus. The sequence continues at coordinate 10,586,383 of NC_143436.1, forward strand.
GATGACAGTCAGGGATCTGGTGATGAAGAAGACTTCATTAGAAAACAAATTATAGAGATGAGTGCTGATGAAGATGCCTCAGGTTCTGAAGATGATGAATTCATTAGAAATCAACTCAAAGAGATCAGTGTAACTGAAAGCCAAAAGAAAGAAGAAGTGAAAAGCAAAACCAAAGGAACAGCAGGAAAACATAGGAGAATGGCACGGAAAAGTAGTGCAGGCTATGATGAGGATGCAGGAAGACGACATTCATGGCATGATGATGATGATGAGACTTTTGATGAAAGCCCAGAGCCAAAATACAGGGAAACTAAAAGTCAAGATGGTGAAGAACTTGCTATAAGTGGAGGAGGAGGCCTTCGGCGTTTCAAAACAATAGAATTAAATAGTACAATAACAAGCAAATATTCTGAGACACCTGAACAACAGAAGGGTATTTTGTATTTTGATGAAGAGCCTGAGCTAGAGATGGAGAGTCTTACAGATTCACCTGAAGACAGATCTAGAGGAGAAGGGTCCTCTAGTTTACATGCTTCTAGTTTCACACCAGGTACATCACCTACTTCAGTGTCATCACTTGATGAAGACAGTGACAGCAGTCCTAGTCACAAAAAACTGGGAGGGGAGAGCAAACAGCAGCGCAAAGCTAGGCATCGGTCTCATGGTCCTCTTCTTCCAACTATTGAGGATTCTTCAGAAGAAGAAGAACTACGGGAAGAAGAGGAACTGCTAAAGGAACAAGAGAAACAACGTGAGCTAGAACAGCAACAAAGAAAAAGTTCTAGCAAAAAATCTAAAAAGGACAAGGATGAATTGAGAGCTCAGAGAAGAAGAGAACGGCCAAAGACTCCTCCAAGTAATCTTTCTCCCATTGAAGATGCCTCTCCAACAGAAGAATTACGACAGGCAGCAGAAATGGAAGAGCTGCACAGATCTTCCTGTTCAGAGTACTCACCTAGTATTGAATCAGATCCTGAAGGATTTGAAATCAGCCCAGAAAAAATAATAGAAGTACAAAAAGTTTACAAATTGCCTACTGCTGTCTCTCTATACTCACCAACAGATGAAAAACTAATTGGAGTCCTAAAAGAGGAAAGTGGTCAAAAAACACTGAAAAGTGCTGAAGAAGTATATGAGGAAATGATTCATAAGACCCACAAGTCAAAGTCTTTTCAAATTACGAGCGAAAAAGATGAGGTATTTGAAAAAGAATCTTTATATGGTGGAATGCTGATAGAGGATTATATTTATGAGTCTTTGATAGAGGATACTTACAATGGAACTGTTGATACTAATCTTGGAATGAGACAAGACGAGACTAATGAATATATTCAGCAGAGAGGAAAAGAGAAAAAAATAAGAGCTTCAGAACAGATCTATGATGAACCACAGAAAATTACTGATCTACAGGACGACTATTACAGTGTAGAGTCTTTATGTTCAATTGTGCCTCAAGAAGATATTGTTTCTAGCTCTTATATTATTCCAGAAAGTCATGAAATAGTTGTATTAGACAGCACAGTTACTTCCACCACTGAAGAAAAGCAGTTGTTAGATGCAGAAGCTGCTTATGAAGAGCTTATGAAAAAACAAAGAATGCAGCTAACTCCTGGGTCCAGTCCAACACAGCCAACTTCAGATTTTGCTCCTGCATCTGATACAAAGGTACCTAGTATTGGAGAAATGGCAGATAGCACATCTTTAACATCAAGCACCACTTCAGCAATCTCAGATGTATCATCTCTCAGTAGCATAGCACTTTCTATTCCAGATGTTAAAATAACACAACATTTTACAGCAGAGGAAATTGAAGATGAATACTTAACAGATTATGCTAGAGAAATTCAAGAAATAATTTCTCATGAAACATCGATGTTGACATACTCTGAGATATCAGAAGGTGCTGCATCAATTTTACCTTCTGATACAGCTTCCTTAACATCATCTACATCTTCCGTTTGCACCACAGACAGTTCATCACCTATAGATAGTGCAATCACAGGTTATGTAGATACAGCAGATGCTGTAAGTAAACTAGCAGATTCTGAAGACATAATAGCCCAAGTTCCCTTTACATCTACAGAAGAGTACTCTGAAGTGAGCATGCCTTATGAATCTGTCTCTGGAGCCACTACAAGGCCAACTATAGCCTCAGATATGGATACTGTGCATCAAGCTGCAGTTTGTTTGCCTGAAACTGCACCTTCGGTATTCACCACTACTGTTATAAAACCCAAGCAATATGCAGCTGATACCATTACTTATGATATCTCCACAGCAGAAAAGGATGCAGCTAGGAAAATGAAAAGTACAGTAGAGGCTGACGCTGTCAAAATTCATCATGAAGATTCACACAAAGAATTGAGTCTTGATACGACAAGGGTTAACTTGACTGGTGCTACATCTGAACAACCACCCATATGTGTAGCATCAGTTTCAGTTAAAGAGCCTGCATTAGAAACACCTTCTGTATCTACACCCAGAGGTGTAAGTAAGACCAGCATAGTCTCCATACCTTCCTCAGCTCCTGCTCTAACATCCAAAGTATTTTCACTTTTTAGAAGCTCTTCTTTGGATTCTCCTGCACAACCTTCTCCACCCCCACCCCCACCCCCACCACCTCCTCCTCCTCCACCATTACCTCCACCTATTTTACCCAAACCAGCCATTTATCCCAAAAAGAAGTCACAGATTCAGGCTCCCATGGCAATAGCTCCCACAGTGGTACCTTTAGTCACAAGTGTTGCTACACTGGAATCTGCAGCTGTATTAAAGAATCATGTGGTACCTGTCACAAAAACATACACCTCAACACCACCTCCTGTACCACCCAAGCCATCCTCCATTCCAGCAGGGCTCGTTTTCAGTCACAGGCCTACTGAAGTAACTAAACCTCCAATTGCTCCTAAACCAGCAGTTCCTCCACTCCCAATAGCTGTTCATAAGCCAGCAGAAACACAGCCCAAACCAATAGGTTTGTCATTGACATCAAGTATGACTCTGAATTTAGTCTCTTCAGCTGAATACAAAATAGCATCTCCCACATCCCCTTTGTCTCCACACTCTAACAAATCTTCACCAAGGTTGGCAAAACCCTCACAGGAAACTTATGTTGTCATCACATTGCCATCTGAGCCTGGAACTCCCACAGAAGCTATCACTAGCCAGGCTGTTACCAGCTGGCCTTTAGAAGCACCTTCTAAAGAACAGATTCCCCAGCCTATGCAACCAATTTTTACTTCATCCATGAAAGCTGTGGAAATTCAAAGTATGGCAGATCAGAGTATGTATATTACAGGTGCTTTGCAAACTATTCCTGTGACCACACAATCAACTTTTGAAAAAGTACCTAGTTCAAAATCAGAAGCAGTAACAACAGAGGTAGCCAAGACCACAGCATCTGTAGTGAAGCGCCTAGTGCCCAGTGTTGGTTTAGGCAGTGTTGCTATTACTATACCTCCAGAACCAATATATATAACAGATCAACCCAGGTATAGAGAGAATGGAAGATTCCATCCTTTGGGTGATGTCATTGATCTTCGCACTTTAACTAAGATGGATATTGAAATGAGAGACAGCTGTATGGATCTGTCTTCTGTTTCCATGGATGCAAGAAGGCAAATGCCCTCAAGTGATACATCTGGGAGGCCAGTAAGTACTGTTCAGCCAGCTATAATAAATCTTAGTACTGCATGTGTTGCAGATCCTTCTCTGTCTATAGTCACTGAGACAGTAGCTGTCATGACCTGCACTGCCACTGTAAGCTACTCTGCCAGCACAGACAGCCTTGTGGATCTGGGACACGCAATGACAACTCCACTGCAGCTAACAACATCAAAACATTTTGAGCCTGCATACCGAGTAACAAGCAGCCAGCCCTTCCCTATAAGTAGAGATGAAGTGCCAATAAATTTATCCCTAGGTACTTCAACACATGCAGTGACATGGGCTGCTACAAAGCCTGTTACTGTACCACCAGTTAGTGTCACAAATGGTTGGACTGATCTCTCCACTTCTCAAGAACCAATGGAAGTTGGAGCAGTTGACCTTAGCACTACAAAATCTCACAGAACAGTTGTAACAATGGATGAAACTACTTCAGGTATCGTAACTACAGTAATAGAAGATGATGAAAAGCCTGTGGACCTGACTGCAGGGAGAAGAGCCGTCTGCTGTGATATGGTTTATAAACTGCCATTTGGTAGAAGCTGTACAGCCCAGCAACCTCCAACTACACTTCCTGAGGATCGATTTGGTTACAGGGATGACCACTATCAATATGATCGTTCAGGATCATATGGCTACCGAGGAATGGGAGGTATGAAACCATCTATGTCTGACACAAATTTATCAGAAGCTGGACTGTTTGCATATAAAAGCAAGAATAGCTTTGATTATCGAGTTGGGGCAACTGATGCAGCAGTAGATCTTACTTCTGGAAGAGTTACTTCAGGTCAGTATGACACAGCTGCAGATCTTTCTTTGAAATATGATTATGATGTTCCTCATCTCATTTCAGGATGATTTTTTATATATTATTATTTTTCCCCTTCTGTTGTTTTGTTTTCTTTCGGACATTGTGACAAACAATTCTGGATTACACATGTATTTCATTTCTTCATTTTACATATGTGTTTTGCACAGAGATGCCTGCATGTGCCTGCATGTTAAGAAATGCTGCTTCCTTCACATCTAAATAGATCAATAACTTGAAGATTTGCATGCAGTTTCCCCTCCCCATTTAATTCATCAAGATGAGATGACTATCAGAGTCCACAGAGCAGCATTCTTTTGTGGGACTGGACTGTAACTTTGCCCTGTAATTTCAGGTGAGGTTATGGATTACTCAAGCAAGACCACTGGTCCTTACCCAGAGACTCGACAGGTAATTTCTGGCATCGGGATCAGTACACCACAGTATTCCCAAGCAAGAATGGTATCATCCCTCAGTTCCCCATTCGGCGCTGGAAGTGTTTTAAGATCATCCAATGGTGTTGTTTATTCTTCAGTAGCGACTCCAATCCCATCTACATTTGCCATCACTACACAACCTGGTTCTATTTTCAGTACTACTGTCAGAGATTTACCTACTCTCCAAACAATTGACTCAGTGCCCTCATTATCAACTTTGCAACAAAATCAACCACTTCCAAGATCATATAGTTTCTTAACAACAATGGCAGCTGAAAAAGATGCAAGTGCTACTCTTGATGTTGAGACAGGCTTACCACCTCTTACTCTAGAAGCTATTGCTACTGAGCCAACCAACTTAATACCTGCTACAGCATCTGAAGTTTATACAGATGTAATCGAAGATGAGGTTGCTCTTATCATTGCCCCTGAAGAAGGCAAACAGCAGCAGCTTGATTTGGAGCGTGAACTTCTTGAACTTGAGAAAATTAAGCAACAACGCTTTGCTGAAGAGCTAGAATGGGAACGTCAGGAAATTCAAAGATTTAGGGAACAAGAGAAGTTTATGGTGCAAAAAAAGCTTGAGGAGCTGCAATCCATGAAACATCATCTCTTATTTCAGCAAGAGGAAGAACGGCAAGCTCAGTATATGATGAGACAAGAGACATTAGCCCAGCAGCAGTTGCAACTTGAACAATTCCAACAACTTCAACAACAACTCCACCAACAGTTAGAGGAACAAAAAATTCGACAAATGTATCAATATGGTTATGATCCTGCAGGAACTGGCTCTCCACAAACAACCACAGATCAAGCCCTTTTGGAAGGACAGTATGCAACCACAGAAAATGGCCAATTTTGGCCTACTGATGATGCAACCACTACAGCTTCAGGAGTGCTGGGTATTGAAATTCCACAAAGCCAAACATGGTATACAGTTCAGTCAGATGGCATTACCCAATACATACCTAGGTCTGGTATCCTGAGCTCTGTTTCAGAAATGTCTCTGAAGGATATTGATGTTAGAGAGGAGAAGCAATTGAAAAAGAGAAGTTCTATGCCAAAATTACGTGGTCCCTATGAGGAGCTGGAGGAGTCTCTGGAAGAAGAGCCCAGATGCTACAAAAAGATAGTGGACAGTGGAGTGCAAACTGATGATGAAGATGGAGCAGACAGAGGTTACACAAATAGGAGACGAAGAACTAAGAAGAGTGTTGATACAAGTGTCCAGACAGATGATGAAGATCAAGATGAATGGGATCTTTCTAGCAGATCTAGAAGAAAGCCTCGTGTAGGGAAATACAGTGAGAGTACCACAGAGGCAGACAAAGCCAAACAATTCTCCAAAGTGTCTAGTATTGCAGTTCAGACGGTAGCAGAGATTTCAGTACAAACAGAACCTGTAGGAACAATAAGAACACCTTCAATCAGGGCTCGATTGGATGCTAAGGTTGAAATCATAAAACACATTTCAGCTCCAGAAAAGACATATAAAGGAGAAAGTTTGGGGTGTCAAACAGAGACAGAGTCAGACAATCAGAGTCCCCAGTATTTGTCAGCTTCATCCCCCCAGAAAGATAAAAAACGCCCAACACCATTAGAAATAGGCTACTCATCTCACCTTCGTCCGGACTCCACTCTGCAGGTAGTCCCTTCCCCTCCCAAATCTCCCAAAGTTCTCTATTCACCCATTTCACCTGTTTCACCAAGCAAAGTTATAGAGTCAGCATTTGTACCATATGAAAAATCCATCACTGATGACATCAGCCCTCAGAAGATGCTCCATGCTGACATTGCCAAGGTTCCTCCATCAAGCCCAAAGGCAGCAAAGATGATGCAGCGCTCTATGTCTGATCCTAAGCCCCTGAGTCCCACAGCAGAAGACAGTTCCAGAGCTCAGTTTCAGTACACTGAGGGTTTCATGGTAAGAAGTATTTGTTTTCTTTTCTTTTTTTTTTTTTTTTTCAGTATGCAATTGTACAGCTGACTATTATAGCATAAGGGCTGATTCATTAGCAGTGGCTATGTATGTAGTCTTTTCAACATGCTGATAAGTCCCAATGAATGTCTGCTGTCTAAAGCAAGGCTATTTGAGTCACTGCTTTGCCTGGAAATAGTGGAACTGAGATCACAGTCTTAGTGAGATTCAGGAAAAAATGAGCAACAAATATTTGTTCAGAATTTGAATGGCACTTTTTGTTTCAGATAGCACTTAACTGCCAATAAAATAGTTACTAGCAATTCCTAGAAATTGAGAAACATTTTATTTTCTAGTAATGCAACACCCAGCTCATGTGGCATGGTCTGTAGTGTATTTACACTGGAATTACTACGTATGCCTTCTGAGACAGATGACACCAGATTTGTAATTTCATAATTTAGCTGATATTTAGCCATTTGTGATACTGTTGGTAATCATATGTCCCAGTGTGTATGTACATCTTTTACCTCTTCCAAACTGAATGTTTTAAGACCACAAATAGTTGGGTTTTTTTGTTTGTTTTTTTGTGTTGTTTTTTTTTTTCTTCTTCTTGTTTTGTTTTGGGTAGGAAGGATTATCAAGAAGTTATGCAGGTGCTGGAGGCTGTTTCTTATAAGGTCAGGGGAGATGTACTGGTTTTAGTTGGGATAGAGACAATTTTGAATAGTAAAGGATTGACATTATAAATTTTCTATTTCTATGGTATTCTTTCTCCTTGAGAAGATTTCTGATTTGGGAATCAATCCATTGTTAATGAATGGGAAGAAGTAGTACTGTTTAACAAAACAAACAACAAACAAAGAACATAATTTAACATGTTCTTGGCTGTCCTTTTGTCTGACTTCATTCTGTCAATTGTAGGGTCAGTATCTAACTTGTAAGAGCTCTAGGAGAACTGCCATTCGACTTCTGTAATTTTTGTCTTTTATGTTCCATTGCTTGTGAATACATAAGTAAGTCTGTAGTACAGACTGAATAGAATAAAGTGGGTTTGTCCTTCTGTGTTTGATATTTTGTAGTGACCAGGTTTGTCACTACAAGACAAACGAGAACCTCATTGTAAGCAGTTTCTACAGCTTTACATATTTGATCAGATATTAAGTACTTCCTGTGCTATCACTGCTTAAAACCATTATTAGTGGTTTGAAGGGAAAACTGTAGTCTTGACATATCAACATCATTCCCTAATGCAGAATTAACAGCGTGAGAAACAATAGCATCAACACTCCTTTCATGTAGAACAGCACCTTGAAAAATGTTGAGCAGAGGTTATAAAAGGTTGAGTTGCACGCGATGTTGGAGAGTAATTGTAATATTATAGAATAATTGGCAGTGCAGTGAAACTATTACTGAGGACGAATGATTCACTTCACTTATTTTATAGATGCATATATATGTAATATGGATTGTATTCTTTATACAGTGATGGATAATGATAAATTCTATAAATACTGATTTTTTAGAAGTGTTTATGCTGGAGTTTGAGCATGTACAGTACTCATTAATGAAGACATGAAAACAAAAATCTTGCTTTCATTACTTACCCACATGATTGTTACCATTTTGCTCTGATCCCAAACAGTAATGAACTATACTGATTATACTACTATGCAGTCATCAAGCAGAATATAGTCCATGTCTCAAAGTGCTTACAATTTAACTCAATGAGATGGGCATTTTTTTCTGGAACTTGAACTACAAGTTGACTAATGCAAGGAAAGTAAAAATCTTCCATGTTCTTAAAGTAGACTGTGTTAACTGTGTCTTGTGGCATGTGGTGGGGAAACTGCTCCGTAAACCTCCCATGGCCATCATGGCAGCTTTCAGATCTGATGTTACATTGAGCACTAGGTATGTTTTCCCCTCTCTTTCTGATACAGGCTTTTATGTTCAGTTCTCTTTGGCTGGAATCAGTTGAACAATAACCCAGCAGAAGTTATACATAATAAAAAGAATACTTAGAAAGATTCAGAAAAGAATCTAATGATATCATCAGCATCTGGAACTATGGGCATAATTTGCTTTGGTCTTATCTGTGTGAGTTTCAGTTCTTAATTACTCTATCCAGTTGTACTGGGAAGAGAGGATCTTCAGCTTCCAGAAGACTTCCAGTATTCATTCCAGTATAACTATGATTTTTGATACCAACTAAGAACCCGGTGGTTAGAACTTAGCATCTCAAAAGGGAAAAAGTGGACAGTATTTTCTTCTTTTATGCCTTAACATTCTTACTCAAAAATTCCTCCTGATAATATATACATAGTGGCACTGTTGAGAAAGTATAAACCTTGACATTTTTTTCTACTGCAGATTTATGTTGTTACAACATTCTATTATTATACTGAAGTTTAAATTCAAGATCATTTATGGATAATCTTAATAAGTATGAAATGAAAATACGAAATGAAAATGTTTCATCAACATTGAAGTATTTTTGGACTGCAGCTGTTTTTTTGTTTGTTTGTTTTTGGGTTTTGTTTGTTTTATTATTATTATTTTGCAGAGTCCAGTTGCCATTTGTAAATTCTCTGTGTTCCCTTTTGTGCCTGTTGAGTGGAGAACACTTACTTGCCTACTTTTAAAAAAGGAAAGGCAGAGGGGATCAGATACATCATTCAGAACAATGAAGTTCAGTGCAGAATAACTTGTGAAACAGTTCACTTAGAAGAAGTCAGTGATGAATGTAAAGAAAGAAATTAGAAATGAAAGATGTATTTCTCTACTTAAGGGAATATTTTTTGCATGGATAAATATCCCATTACATTTTTAATAGTTCTTGTTTCAGGATTATGTCTTTGTTTCCATTTATAAATGCTGTAGGTGAAAAGAGTGTTCATGTGATGTGGTCATCTGCATGTTTCACAGACAAAATTTTGTGGCAGTTTATAAAAAAGTTTTATGTTCATGCAATCAGTGAGCTTAAAAGGGTAGGAATAAAATAGCTTTGTTTTAAGGATTACAGTAAAATGACACTTAGCCCTCTAGGTAATGCACTTTCATCATTCATATCCTTCTTCCATTGAAAAATATATTTATTATAATATTACAAGGGAAAGATTATGGAGACTGAATATAAAGATAAAATGGTATTTCTACTTTTTACAACTACTGCTGTAATTTTATGTTCTTTAATGTCCCTTTTGTAGGAAATTATGATATTTTATCCAGTCTAGTGGAACTGAAAGACTGAGAAATAATCTCCCTGCTAATCATCTAATGATAAATACCCAGAAGATATTGCTTTTGGTGACAGCACATTTAATGTCGAGATAACAAGTTATGCATTTACATTTTACTTCACTGTTTATAGTGGCCATAGCTTCTGTGAGCAGTAGAATGAACACAGATGGTGGATTCCCATTAATCCTAGAATTAAAAAATTGCTATGCTTTTTGCTTACATTAGTAGCTCTTAGGGAGTGCAGTTCTGTGAATAACCAAGTGTAGCTGTGTCAAGGAAAAATTGTGAGATGCAGGTTGCCAGTAACAAAGTAGAGTCATGGAAGCCACCCATATAGAATTGTTTCTATGCAAAGATACCCAGTTTTCTCTTTTGTCAGCTTTGTGCCACTTGAGCTCCCAGTGGTAGTGAGTTCCCCAGTGATATCATTTGAGACTGCCCTGCAGTCCTGTTTGGGCATCCAGAGAGTGTGAATTCATAGTGATGGTTTCTCTGAGGGCATGAAGTCCTTCAAGGCCTTGAATTCAAATTAACCCATTCAGCAGCAACAAAAAATTGAGTACCTGACTAGTTTAATAATGAAATAGCTTTACACCAGCGCATCATATAATCAAGTCACACACCAGTCACAGTCAACTTAGGCACTTGTACACATTACATCTGAGTAATCAAAGATGGAAGTTGTCTGCCTTTTGCCTTTAGATGTAAAATGCCTGCTCAACTGAATTGAAGCAAATGACAGAAGATCTTGCAGATGAACTGTCATACTTACACAACGTCTACAGCTAAGCAGTGCATAAAACCTCAGAAGTGTCTATATTACTGAAACTAATGCAAAGATGCATCTGTCAACGGCCTACCAGCTTCAGGGTATAAATCATGTCCTTAAGCATCCACAATTTGAATGAATTATAAAGAGAGTTAACACTTTTTTTCGAATTTTTCAACAGGTTTTAGTTGCTGCAACTGTATGGCATATATAATTCAAATCTATATACTACAGTACAAAAGGGAACAATTTCAAGAAAGATCCCAAAAGATTGTTTATTTATTTAAATAAAAACTGCAGAACTTAATCTATTGCTGTTTTAAAAGCAGATGTGATTTTTTTAATACTGATCTCAAAAGTATCATTTAAAAAAATGGAAAGAAACAAAGCACATTAATCTGTATTTTGTCTTCTAGTATATTGCTAACTGATTTTAAAAATACAAAGCCAGATGTTTGAAAGTGTTGGCTCAAATCTATAGCACCTCATAATATAAATAGGTAATAAACATAAATTAGTACAAATATTGTTCCCTATAATTGCTGTCCTCATTTTAAAATCAAGCTAATGGAATTTACCGTATTAACATTTCCCTTTTGTACCATGACATTTCTGCCTTGTCCATGATACTGTAACTACAGTTGTAATTCCTCTTTTTCATCACTAACAACTTTACTTAATGGTTTGGATAAATCCTTACTGCATGTCACATTTAGGTGAGTGGTATCTATTTTGAATCATTATGTTAACATTTTATATTTGATATCATTTCATATTTTCAATTGCAAAGAACATGTGTTTAGCTGTTTTCCTCTTCAGAAATAAAGATTAGGTCTTTAGTGTTTGGAGCTGTTCATTACTGTGTCAGATGTGCTGTACTCCTGGCTACTGGAGAAGGGAAACAAGGTAGTAGTTCCCAGTAGATTTAAAAGCTTCCGTATATCACATCCTTATGTTTTGCTCATCTTTTCAGGACTAAAGTGGTCATCAGACCAGCATGCTAATGAAAGATGTTCTGCTTGGGTGAACAAGCAGATAAATGAACAGAGATAAAGAGCAGGGATATCTGCATGGGGAAGTTTGGGGTTGGAAGTGTCTGTTTACCTTCATCAGAAACATGGAATAGGTTCCTTTCTTAGCATTATGCTAGAATTTCAGGTAACCAGATTTCTGTCCTCATTGGAGCCCAGAACATTGGTGTTTCTTTTGGTTTCTTGTTGACTGTTCTTAAAACTAATTAAAAGGGGTTAGCAGTTTATTATAGCTCTTATATTCATTTTAGTGATCTGTGAGGTATGTGAACACATGATTGTAATTGCAAAAGACTAAATTTGGTGACTTAATTTTTTGGTTTAGTCTTATGATCTTGTCCAGAAAAAAAGATAGAACATTTTCTTTTCTTTAAAAGTCAGCTTTCAATATAACAGCCATTACATTGTGCAGAAACAACTGGCATTTGGTATAGAAAAGCAGTGAGTGAAGAATCATCTTTGGTTGTACGATGGAAGATTATCCTAGATTTAAAGTTCAAAGATTTTTCCTTTTTTTCAGGAAATCTAAGTATCATCTGTGGGATGTGGTTTAATGAAACTCTTCTTCCGTCACGGCTAGTAGCTGATCCTTCATCTTGGCCACGTGTACACCAGTCTTAAAGCGTAGTCTGAGATTGGCCTGATTTGAATGATTCCTATATTTACATGCAGTTTATTGGGGTCAACCTGACAGTACATTAAAATATGTACTGATAGATTAAGTCAATGGGTCTGGCTAAGCACACAGGTTCCTATATCCCTGAAGGGTGTCCCACAGCTACATATGCAGCTGCTTCATTGGTCATGGACAGATCTTATTTTGAGTTTGAATTCAGACCAGAAATCCAGAGAAGATGTAGATGTACCCACTGAATTCCTTTTGTTCTTTTGTGCCTCTGTTGGGCTCATGATAACTGCAGGGGAAAAAAAAACAAAAAACAAACAACATGATCTGGGTTTCTGTGTCATCACAATATCACAGGCTGGTTTGGATTGGAAGAAACCTGTAAGATCATCTAATTTGAACTCCCCTATTATAGGGAGGGACACTTCCCTCTAGACCAGGTTGCTCACAGCCCCATCTGGCCTGGCTTTGAATGTTTCCAGAGATGGGACATCCACAACCTCTCTGGGCAACCTGTTCCAGTGTTTCCTCAAAGTAAAGAATTTCTTCCTAATATCTAGTCTAAATCTGCCCTCTTCCAGTTTAAAGCCATTTCTCATTGTCCCGTTACTACCTGACTGTGTAAAAAGTTCCTCCCCAGCTTTTCGGTAGGCCCCCTTCAGGTAATGGAAGGCCATTCTAACATCCCCCTGGAGCCCGGTCCTCTCCAGGCTGAAGAGCACCAACACAACCTTTCTCCATAGACGAGATGTTCCAGCCCTCTGATCATCTTCATGGCTTTCCTCTGGACCCTCTTTCCTATTATCCCTTACATGCCAATTTTCTCCTCTCTTACCTTTTGTTCATTTTTTTCCATCAAAGGGGAGAGATTAATAATTTATTTGATATGCACCATGCACCATCAGCATTCTCTCATCCATGAAGGTAGTAGAGAGATAGTGCTCTGATTCTGCTTATCAGTGCTTCAAGGACATAGAAGAGACACTCACAGCCTCATCATTCCTATGCTTTTGAACCAAAATCACAAAAACATGCAGACTCTTGTTCATCACTGGTCAAAATGGATAGCTCATACTTGTGACTATGTTGAAAAATAGTGTCTAGTACTTGAGAATTTGCTCTATCAAATGATGTTATTGTTCTCTCTCTATCTATTGTAGTAAATATGAGGCATTACTTTCAAAGCAATCAATCTGCATTGTTTTCAAAAGATCCAAAATCCCTCAGGAACTCATGTTCTGTTTTGCAGAAGTGACCTAAATGACTAGAATATTAAATATTACTGACTTTTCATAATGGAACTTAGGTTCTGTTAGCAGTTGAATTACTTTCAAAAGAGTTTCCTGCTTCACACTCACATAACTTAATCTCTCTTCCTGTCTAGATTTTCTTTAAAAAGACATCTTTAAAATAGCAGTGTCAGTTCAGTAGAGCAATGCACTGATAGGAAGGGGGATGCAAGGGCCACTGATTCTTACAGTCCCCATCACACCACTTCTCTTCTGCATTTCAAAAACATTCACTGGAAACTGAGTTGAAAAGTTAGTCTCTCACTCACCTACAAAGACAGTTCATGACAATCTTTTATCCCTGTGTAAATAGTAAAATATCTATCTTTTTACACTTCAGCATTTCATTAGATTTGAGATTGCTGAAGGTTTGAAGCATTTACAGTTTAGAGATCTGTTAACATTTCAAGCTACTGCTTCCTTTGCTGTATTTTAAATCTTTTGGAATAACCTTTCTGTGAATTAAATAAGCCATCTTTTTTTCCATCTGTCAGATTTTAAAACAGACGAGACTATCTCACATTTGGTCAACATATCATATAAGCCTTGTTTTCTAAGTATTTAACTGGGTCATTCTGAATTGCCTGTTACTTTTAAATTAGTTGAATTCATAACTTCTATATTCAATACAGGGACACTCATGCATAGCAGAAAAAAATATTTTATTCAGTCTTTTTCTTTTCAAAGGAGACCCTTCATAATCTATTTTAAAGTGTGAGATTTATGGCAGAGTTGACACAGAGCCTAGGCTTTCTGTCACTTGGACCTTTTCTTACCTGCTGACAGCTCATCCATCTCCCTGTTAGCCAGCTCTCATTTACACATTAAAAAAGAACTCATGGCCACAGTCCTCAATCTTTTGTCTTCTATAAAAGACAGAGAAGAATGAAGATATTGTAATCTCTGCACTCATTTCCAGCTGACTTGGTTATCTAACCCCATGATTCCATTTTAGGAATTCTTTGAGTTTTGTGTGTAGGGAAAGACCAATATAATGTTCCCTGCTTTAGAGTAACAAATACTATACATATGTACAGCAGAATAAAGCAGACATAGAAGAGGGACAGAATAGCATACACTGACTATTAAGCTTGAACTCATTTACTTCTGTTTTGCCTCAAACTCTTCTCTCTTGCCAAACCATGGAATGCAGTAGTTTATCTGAATAGAAAGGAGGAGGATACCATTTCTACTAGTGTAATTGCCTGCTTATCTTAGATGGACAGGGACTAACCTGTCTGAACTCAAGAGAGATTCTTTAACATGTTCTGCTGACTAGTTTGACTTCTTGCATTTCATTCTGTCCACTCTCTTAGGAGCAGCAATGATGAAAACTCAGAAAAATGGTACTGAGAAAATAAGCATACATCCTCAGAAACTTTGACAGAAGATCAACTTCTATAAAAGCTTCCCTGCAAAGGAAGCACTGAGTGTGCCCTATTAGACAGACATTTGGTATACTAAAAGCAGAACAACAGATCACATTAGCTGATGTTAAAGCCTCTACAAGTATGCTTTGTGCAGCTGGAGAATCTAACCTTGGACTGGATTCAGCCTGTGGCTTGATGTTGTCCAAATGGAGTCATTGTTTTGGGCTGCTTTTTCCTACTGAGATTTTAACATTTGAAGATATCCTTAGATAGAATATCCTTAGATAGAATTCCTTAGAGCTTTCTCCAGAAGGTATCTAGATTGCATGCATAAAAACCTCCCTGCAAACTTTCCCAATGTGCAGTAATTTGAGAAGAACATGGAATTTGCTCTTGTCAAAGTAGAAAACTAATGCCTTCTCCAAAACTTTATCTCATAACATAACGCGAGCTTTATTTCCAACACTTCTTCCCTTAATATCATTAAGATATTTCTAAAAGTTTATTAAATATTGTCTTGATCAACCAAATGTTACTTGGAAGTAATCCGAGACTGGCAAAAAAAAAAAAAAAAAAAAAAAAAAAAAAAAAAAGATGATAGCTCATAAATTCTACTTGAAAATATCTGAAAAATACCTCAGTACTTTCAAAACCAATGATCTGATGTTCACACTAAATAAATAAATAAATAAACAAACAAATAAATAAATAAATAAAGATGAAATCAGGCTAGTCTTTAATGTCTAAACTGGAAGTGTGTTAATAGTGAATAATGCATTATTAATGTTATGAATCATCATTCACAGCTCTGAAGCTTTACATCTCGTCTCTGGAAATACTTGCTAGATCTGATTCTCTTTTGCCATAAGTGCTACACTGTCATTTGGGCTAATAACACCTAATAGTTATTTTTTGAAATTAATAACACTTGCTTATGAGAGAACGAAACTCATTAGCACTTCGCCTTGGTCCTCATTCTCAAAATGTTTCTATTTTGACATTGATTTGCTAAGTAAATGTTTTTGTGTTAAAAAGTATTTATTAAAGTAAATAACTGTATTTGCAGTTCTGAATTAATCTGAGATTTTAATTGTAGGCATGTGGTTTACATATTGATCCTCAAAAATCCAATGTAAGTATTAGGAAATACTGGCAAAAATAGCTCTTTCTACTGCCCTTCTTTTATTTCTTCCACCAGTATACCATTATTTTTTATAAGCTAATATTTAGCAATTACTACATTAGTGGAACTATACATTCCATCTGCAAACTGAAAAAAGCTATCAGGTTAAATCAATCACTGTCAAATTGGAAGGCAACTTTAAGTGGAACAAACAAGATTTGGTCATAGACTTGACTCTTTAAAAATTTAATTGCAATTTAGATTGTAGGAAAAATGCACTCACATATCATTTTCAAATCAATTCAGTACAGGAATTCCAATCACTTTGGAAAGCAGAATAGCAATTCTATGCAATGTTCCAGAATGAAATTCAGGAATGGAACAGACAATACAGGTAGAAAATTAAAAATAATAAAAACGAAATCAATCCATCAAATTTCAGAAGTATGACAATAAAAGTACTAAAAAAATCAAAATTCAGATATGAATCAAAGTGTAAAATGCTTGGGCAAAAAATAGAAAATTTCTTTTATATAAGATATGATATAGTATTAATTGTACCTTACTCCTCAGTGCTTGGTGAGACTTCAACAGTAATACTGCATGCTGTTTATATCAGCACCTTTTAACAGTTGGAGAGAATTAAAAAAATAAAAATAAAAATATCAGAGTTGATCAAAAGAGAAAGGACAAAGGATTTAGAAAACAAAGCCTTGGATGAGAGGCTGAATGAGCTGTCTGTGTTGATCTAGAAAACAGAAGACCAAAGCTTGACAAGATAGCAGTCATTCACTGCATTAAATAGAGCTACAGGTGAAACACTTACTAACCGCTCTTCGTGTGCAATTGAAGCAGGAAAGGAATATTAATTTGTTTTGTGGGACATTCAGTAGGTAAGAAGAAAAGCTTTCTAACTGCAGTAACACAAATACTTTATAATCAAGATATTGGCATGAGACAGTATTATCTGAATACTGGTAATAACATAAAGGGATAGCATACAGGACTAGTTACCTTTCCAAGTCAGAAATATCTTGAGCAGTATAAGTAATAGTATTAGCTTTAAAAATTGAATTCAAAAATTAAATACCACTTTATTTAGTATTCATGGCTCTTGTTACATATTATATCCACATTATTGCTGTACTGATAAGGCATTTTTCACAGAGTGCTTGAATAAACTGCTCAGGGCTCTTCCTTCAATCTCAGTGGCCTCAGTACTTCGGTTCTTTATTTACAAGATAGGAAACTGTAGTAAAGAAAATATGGCTGTAATGAAACAGCCTAAGTGATATCTGCCTTGGTCCATCTATTACTCAGTTGTTGTGGTTTTTTTTTTTCTTTTTTTCTTTTTTTTTTTTTTTCTTCATTTAGCATTCTTCTTTTTACATTTTTCTTCATTAGCCTAGATAAGTCAAGCATCTTCCAGTATTCATGACAGGAAATATGTTTCATGTTAGATATTGATGGTGTAAAATCACACCTAACATGATCTCTGTAGGTTTAGTAAGTACTCACAGTCCCTGCACTTAGAAGCTCCAAGACGGATATTATAAGTACCTAATTTGCTCAGTGCTGTGACGCCTAATTCAGATATTTAGAAACTCCAAATAGATGAGTAAGTCTGAAACACTGTCATAGGATATGGCTTAGACACATCTGTGAAGCACTGATGCAGAGAATGAAATTTCTTTCTTGGTATTCCTTCTATCCTTCTGTGTGAGAGTACGGATGAAGCCTGCGTTTTGGCTCTCCTCCTCCAGAACTTCTTGCATTCTCACAGACTGAATTTGGATCTAGGCTCTGTTTCTGTTCACATTTCCCATCTGTCCATATCTTCTCTCTAATCTCCTTGCAAAACCTTACTTCTGTTTCCCAGTCGGTCCCTCTCTGACACCTTCTCTCATGCTATCTGAGTGGTTCCTGGTGAAGTGCAGCTTTCATTCTGTTGCCTTACTCACTTGGCAAGCTGTTGGCTATTGCCAAATGCAGCTCAAGCATTGAGCGTGCTGGTGCTCTTACACTGCCTGGCAAGCCTATTCCCCGGTGTAGGACCCTGGGGTGAGCTAGCCATTAACTAAAAGTAAAGATAGTTTAAAAATAAGTAGTATAGAGGAAGGATGTGAAGAGGATTAAATGCTGGAGACTTTCTCAGTATGTGTGAGATAAATAATTCAACTGCTGATTTCTGCAAATCTGAGCAACTGCTAGGTTTGGACAGTCGGCGGTTGCCATAAGTGAAAAGATAATCAGGAGAGATGATAGACAAGGTGAATCAGAATGAGAGTTACCTCCCTAAAATTTATGTCCAATATGGAGAAAAGGAATTTGAGTCTTGATGTTTATTTTCTAATCCTGTATAGGATTAGAACGTAGCGCCTCAGGAAATCATAATGTAGCATGTAAGTAGTATTTACTCGATAAACTTATGGAGCACATTTTTCTACATCCTCTTGCATCGTTGTGGTTTTGTTGTATATATCATAGAATCAGAGAATGGTTTGGATTGGAAGGGACCTTTAAGATCACCTAGTTTCAACCCCTCTTCTATAGGCAGGGACACTTCTCATTATGATGGTTTGCTCACAGCCCTATTCAGCCTAGCCTGGAATGCCTTCAGGGTGGAGGCATCCACAGCCTTGTTGGGCAACATGTAGGTGGTGTAGAGGGTAACAGTGAAAGAAGCTGATACTTTTGTCTGAGTGTAAGTTGGAGCCAGTGGCTGTCTTTTTCAGAAATTTTACTGTCTGGTTAATCACTTACATCATATTGATGCTCCTTTTATTATACCAAAGTTAGAATCCATTACAGAAATATTACAGCCTTGTGGAAAGGAAGGAAAGGAATCAACAAGTTTGTCCTTTGCTCATTTGATCAGTGGTATAACAGTAAGAGAGTTTTATAGTAATGCTTCCAGATACTTCTTTAGGCAGTAAAAGTCGTTCTTTTGACAGCAGTAGTGTAGGCTGCTCTGAGTCCTTATGTTCTTAAAGCCTGTTTGAACGTTGCCCGTCTGAGAGAACTGTAACCTAGGCAGTTACTTTTTTTTTTTTTTTTTTTTAATTTCTTCATCATTTGGTGGAAGAGCTCATAGAAGACAACAAAAACTTGTGAGGAGTTACAAAAGTAACATTGTTTTACTTCATACATCTGTTACTGTTTAACTTAAAATTATTCTTTTTCATATATACATATACATATACATAAATAAAAGCAAAGTGGCTTTTCTGACGGATATTTTGTAGACATGACTAATAGTACCTTTCATCTCAACAACATCGCATTTGTAGAATCCTTGCCTACATTGGAGCTCTTATTTAGTAAGAATAAATACTGAAGTCCCTACTGTTTCACACCTTCCACAGCATCTTGACAAGAAATCCATAAGGATGTGATTGCCTGTATTGCCTTCTGAAACATTAAATAGCCAAGCACTTCAGCCATCATAGTGGCTGAGAAAAAGATCACCAACTCATCAGACTGGGAGCAGTGTGCTGAGATAATGTAGTCCCACCTCCACCTCAAAGTTGGGCTAGCTTTAAAGTTAGGTTGGATAGCCTTTTGAATTTTGAGAATCTGCAGATTTCACAGCCTGTTTGGGCAGCCTGTTCTGGGACTTAATTGCTCTCAGGGCAAAGAATTCATTATTTCCCTTGTGCAACTTGTGATTTCAGTCCTTCACTGTGCATCTCTTAGAAGGTTGTAAGTCTACATTCAGTAATCCCACCTCTGATATTTGAATCATAGAATGGCCTGGGTTGAAAGGGACCATAATGATCACCTAGTTTTAACTTCCCTGCTATGTGCAGGGTTGCCAACCACCAGACCATGTTGCCCAGAGTCACATCCAACCTGGCTTTGAACACCTTCGTGGATGGGGCATCTACAACTTCCTTGACACCTGTTCCAGTGTGTCACCATCCTCTGTGTGAAGACATCAATTAGGTGTCTTCTGCAAGCACAGGGAACTTTTAGCCTCCCTTCATATAGGCTTCATATAGGAGTTGCTCTCCTCAAGCCCCAAACATCTTAATTAGCTTATACTGTATTCAATACCCAAGGACTGTAATGTTTTTGATGTGTGAATATACATTTGGATAGATGCAGTATTGAAACCTTTCCCATGCTTTACCAGTTAGTGTTGTTGCTCTCTGGCTCAAGAGCAATGACACTCAGGCCATTGTACTTCTTCATATCAGAAGTAAATTATATTCCCTTGAGTACTTCTTATGCTGCTTTATACATAACACAGTTCAGGAAACACTAGCCAGTGCCCACTGTTAAGCTGTCAAACACAGTGATTTGGAAAAATGCTCTTTTTTTTGTTTGTTTGTTTAATGAAGACCCCTTTTTTTTTTTTTTTTTTTTTTTTTTTTCCCCTTGATTCTTTTGATAAACTGTAATTTTTCCTTTGGGGCAAAAGGGAAAATGAGCCCACCACATGTGGCAAACTAAGGATTATACAGATTTGAAAAGAAAAAATAGTAATGACTTTTCTTTTCTTTTCTTTTCTTTTCTTTTCTTTTCTTTTCTTTTCTTTTCTTTTCTTTTCTTTTCTTTTCTTTTCTTTTCTTTTCTTTTCTTTTCTTTTCTTTTCTTTTCTTCCCTTCCCTTCCCTTCCCTTCCCTTCCCTTCCCTTCCCTTCCCTTCCCTTCCCTTCCCTTCCCTTCCCTTCCCTTCCCTTCCCTTCCCTTCCCTTCCCTTCCCTTCCCTTCCCTTCCCTTCCCTTCCCTTCCCTTCCCTTCCCTTCCCTTCCCTTCCCTTCCCTTCCCTTCCCTTCCCTTCCCTCCCCCCTCTCCCTCCCCCCTCCCTCCTTTCCTTTCCTTTTCCTTTCCTTTCCTTTCCTTTCCTTTCCTTTCCTTTCCTTTCCTTTCCTTTCCTTTCCTTTCCTTTCCTTTCCTTTCCTTTCCTTTCCTTTCCTTTCCTTTCCTTTCCTTTCCTTTCCTTTCCTTTCCTTTCCTTTCCTTTCCTTTCCTTTCCTTTCCTTTCCTTTCCTTTCCTTTCCTTTCCTTTCCTTTCCTTTTGAAAATATTTTGTAGGAAAAAAAAAGTTTATATTAATTGTAAAAAGATTTGTGTGTTTAAATTGTTCTAGAAATATTTTTCCTTTCTCAGAATTTGTCTGAACATAGTCCTTGCAGCCTCATGTGGCTGGCCCTGCTTGAGCCAGGGGACTGAATCAGAAGACTTCCTCCGGTCTCTTCCAAACTCAATCATTCTGTACTTCTGTCATTCTGTGACAATACAGTCAGTAAAGTAATTGTTGGAAAGTGACAGGCAATGATAATCAGCTGTTTGCTTCAAAAACCAGAAGGAGTCTGATATATGGAATTGCTTTGAATGTATCTTATGAACTAGAGATACTGACAGCATAGCTGAGACCTAGAAGTCTCCTTCTGCATCAGATTTTTTATGCTATTTTCACCAGTCACTAGTAACTTACTTTGACAGGTATCTTACCCATATTGATACATTATGCTACACAGACATAGAGTGAGAAATAAAGGAGAAAACAAGGTGAAACAGGAAAGGTCTCCTGGTCACATAAGAGAGCATAAGAGTTGAAATAAAGTATGTTTCAATGTCATCATACTAAACAGTCAATAATTATGTAATAGGGAAAAACATACAAATGGCTTAGGATAGCACTGTATTTCTAAATGTCTATCTGAAAGTCGCTGCCATTTGCTGAAAGATACAGTACAAATAATTTATTATTAGATGCCAAAACATTTTTAAAGAAATGTATTATGATTATTATTTGCTGCAGTTCAGAGTGTTCAGAGCTGGAGCTTAGTCTGGAAAGTTTAGTGCAGAACTGATGAAGAGCAATCAATAATTTATAGTTTCTCCTGAGCTGGTCATATAGCATGAAAAGGCTGAAGAACAGGTTGAATGCTCTCCACCTTTCTGTCTTAGCTGTTATGTTTCTACATGCATTTCAAAAATTGGAACAGTTTTGTGAGAATAGACTTTGCAGCACAATTTCATGTCAATGTCTACCTCCTTCAAACTTTTGTCTATGACAGTGACTAATTTATGTACTTTCAGAAAAGAATGAGTTAGTAGGCTTCTGAGGTTAGGTATTATTTTCCTCTCTTACAGAACTGGGTTTACCCACAGAAAATTGTCATAAGGTTCCTTTTAAATGTTTACTTAGTATTAACCATTAAAAGCAAAACATTTTTATTTTTTTTTATATCTATGAAATTTCTTTTTCTTTAATCTGAAGACAGAATTGAAAAACATATTTTTTATATTTTTTATATTTTATATAGTTTATATATTGAAATATTTTGAAATATATATTTTTAAAAATATTTATCCTAAATGAGAATGCTGTGATATAGTTCCATGAGTAATAGGAAATTTCTCTTTGCTGGAGCAGGCTGATTATATGCTCCAGATCTGTGATCATATAAGAAAGTAATAGCATTCTCTTCTCTTCACAGTATCTTTTTATGTATTACAAAGAGCTCAGGGTTTGCTTTTTATAAGACACCTCTTTGACAATGGTTTATTCAACATGACTTGGTCTTGAGTTTGAATTGCTCTGCAATTTGTGAAATATTATTATTCTTATGTTACTTTGTGCTAAAATATATTGGATTTATGTTCCCTCTTCTAATTCTTGGTCATCTTACTTCTCTGAAATTATTACTATGTTACTGCATTGTAGTTATATTTCATGAATATATAATCTATAAAATGTTTGAGGAGGGAATCAAGGTTGTGGTGGAAAAGCAACATCATAGTTTAAAAATGTTGATTGTGATCAGATACCAAGACTGAATGTTCTCCAGGAGAGGAGAGCAAATAAAGAGAAATATTTCATCATAACTTCAGTACTTGTTGTTCATATGTAAACTGGTGTCCAAACAGCATGATAAAGAATTGCACACTCGTGTAGAGCCCCTAGACAATGCATGGTAAGGTAAATGGCATTGATGATTCATCAGTCAAGATAATCATCATCACAGCCAGTCTGGCTCCTGTTTGCTAAATATACAGTGAGGTACTGGAATGATTACTATGCATTCAGATTCCATAAGAGAGATCTGAAAATTAAAGCAATGTTTCCTGCTGAAATATTGAAGCAGCTAGTTCTGTAAGCATTACATATTCTGTAATGCTTATGGAAATGTTCTTTATTTTTGTTTATGTACTTACCAAAGATCAATTAATGTAAGTAGTATCATCAGAAAATACTGTAAAAACCATACTAGTTTCCTCCTTCAGTGATCTAAAAATGAATTAACAACAATCTTCATCGTGAGAAATGACTTGATGATGAGAAGAACACACACAAAAAAAAGGCAGAAAAGAGAAACAATCCAAGTGTGTATTTGGAAACAATCCTAGCTGATACCTCATCTGAATAAATTCAGAAACCAGAAGGTTCAGGTATAAGATCTGGATTTCTGTCTTTTTCCAGGCAGCACAACCTTATTTGACCAAGGGTAAGCACTGTGAAAAGCACGTTCTATTTTTCTTGTGCTTTTTCTTCAACTACATCACTATAAGCTCACCAAATTTCTATCTTCCTGTCCTGTTTATAATAGGAGAGAAGAAAGTCGTGAGTCTAAATATTGATATTAAAATAGCAGAAAGAAAATTCATTAAATATCACTGCTTTCTCCTTCCCTGTCCTTATGCAGTTTGAATATCACATTGACCATAAGCTGTTGAATGAATTTATAAAAAAATGGAGCAACTTGCTTTTCTGAAAATTCCAGTGTTAGTCATATAAACCATATATAATGATTCCTAAAACAATCAGCTTTAAAAATATATCAGTAAATATATCATAAAAAGAAAAGGTGCAGGCTATTCTTAAAATCAGAACTTTCTCCCAGCCTTGTTTGCAGTTGTGCTGATCAAGAGTGAGTTGAGTGCTTTGACTGGATTTCTTCAGTGAAGACTTAGTGCTGTTGTCCAGTCTAGTTTTAAATAGTATCAAATAATGAAACATTTGCAACCTACATGGACTGAATTCAGAGTAGTATCAACAGAAGGCAGAATACATATAGAAGAAATATAGGGGGTGGGGGGGAACAAAACAAACAAACAAACAAACAAAAAAAGTAAATTTCAAAACAATCGCTGCATACCTTTTAAAAGTCTTCAATCTACATTAAAAAAAAAAAAAAAAAAAAAAAAAGGATATAAATTTAAACAGATAAAATAATGAAAGATGTTCTTCTTCCATGAAAAGTTCTATTTGGTATCAATAGCAAAATAGCAAGCTTCTTTGTAAGTTTATCCTAGTATTAGTGCTACCTTCGAAAGATGGGCTCTTTGGAGATTTTGAGTGGGGTATGAGAAGTTACTTTGGTTTTATTTAACTTGTATTGCTTAAAAATGGGCTTATATCAAACTGGAATATCCACTTTTATCTGAGAATAAGAATAGGGATGTGTTTTTTGTGTGGTCTGGCTAGTACACTTTGTAGAAAAAATGCAACCGAAAATCTGGGCAT
The DNA here is from genome assembly GCF_987193195.1 of Phasianus colchicus. Classification (NCBI taxonomy): domain Eukaryota; kingdom Metazoa; phylum Chordata; class Aves; order Galliformes; family Phasianidae; genus Phasianus; species Phasianus colchicus. The sequence continues at coordinate 10,611,140 of NC_143436.1, forward strand.
ACTGTGAGTGGTTTTCACACTTCATAAGTATGGCCATCTCTGGCAGATGATCTATTCTGTGTGTTTGTTGTCAGGTTTGGTTTCATTCATTTGGCTTGGCTGGAAGCTTCTGGAGAGAGATTGCTCCTATCCTGGGAGCAACAGAGCATATTTTAGAGGGAATTCTCATGCTTCAGAGAAAGAGGGGTGGAGAGAGAGGGGGAAAAATGTTGCATGCAGAAGTTCAGAGAGGTGCTGAGAAACTGCAGAGAGTGAGAGAAATGGGTTCACAAGCTGAAATGATGGAGAAAATGACCTGTCCAGATGAGGCAGAGGAGATTGTGTAGAACTTGCTGCAGACCAGAAAGCTTCTGAGTTGTTGGAATGAGATGAAACCTGGAAACGAGGAGTCAGCAGGAAAGGCGAGTGTCATAAACCATTGTTCACAGTCTGCCTGGCCAAATTCTGTTTTAAAATGTTACATGTAAGTGTTCATATGAAATTTAACCTCTGAAGTTTTTTTTGTTTTGTTTTTGTTTTTGTTTTTGTTTTACCTTTTTTGCATGTATCTGCTACTTCACAACAAAAGTGTAGTTGAATTAAGGGTCTTGTCATGCCTTCTAATATGGATGTAGAAATATAATCAGCATTAGTCTTCTTAACTTCACTATCCAATCTGTTACTTAGAATTAGTGTAAACACACATTTTGGAATGAGGACTTTTGGCTTATTTAAGAGTTTTTAGCTTATGATATAACACAATTTTATCAAATTGTTCTGTCAGTTGTACTGTGCTGACTCCTTCAACTGTGCTGTTGTTCAGTGGAGTAATGCTGGATATTTTGATAGCTATGCCACCACCATGAAGCACTGTTTGTTCTGATAAACCAAACCTGATAAACCTTGCAGAGCTTATATGCTACTGGAAGGGAGTAAGAAGTGTGTTTTTCTACAGTAGAACATGTTGCAGTAGTAAATTTTAGGGCATTTTTGGAAAGAGAAGGAAGGAAAATTGATGTAAGTTGTTCTGCAGGCACACAGCAGTGTGGATGAAGTCAGGATTGAGCTGAAAAGACAGAAGGTGTAGCCACATATAGAAAGACCTGCATTATGCAGTCAGGTGCTTGAGGAGTTTGTCTAATCTGTGCTTTACAGCCAGACTTACATGGCTGTTGTCCCCCAGCATGAACCACATTTCTGAGAAAGTGATTAATAAGGGCTCTACTCACTCCATCACCTTTAATCTAGACCAGGGGAGCAAAGCATTAGAAATGCAAAATGGAGTAAACACTGCCTCTACAGTCAGAAAGAATGGAGCCCAAAGCCTCTGACTGCTGAGGTGGTGAGATTCCTGCATGGAGAAAATGATTGAATTCAGCTACAAAACAGCTGCTGCATGAGGAGGCAAAAGCAGGAATTCAAACTGCAGCAGTTGCTAGGAGTGGAACTGACATTCTCTGTCTTGAGACATATACAGGTCATGTCTATGTCACGTGAGGTTGTTTCTACAGCCATTATGATAAACAGGTGTCATTACATAGAGAGCTGGAAAAAAAAAAAAAAAATCTGCTTTCTTTCAATTCAGTGGTATGGAAGACTAGCTCAGATTAGCTCTGCACCTTATGTCTGCATTTGGGCAGATGAATTCTCAGTCTAGCAAATAAACACGGGCTGTCGAGCAGCGTGTGAGGTCCTGTCAGCCACTATCCATTGGAGGAAGCAAGTAGAAGAGAATAGGCAGAAAAAGACTTTTCTCACACCTTCTTGGTTTGTTTGCTTTTTCTTGTAAAACAAGATTAATATTTCCATTGTTTTTGAGAGAGGGTACTTTTTTTTCTTTAACTACATCTGAAAACCGAAAGAGGTCTGATATCAGTTGAAAACAGATGGTGTTAATTCAGCATGCACATGTCCTACTGATAAGCATAAACTGTTCTGAATTTTTCTCACCAGCACTTTTTGGCCAGGATTCTCTGACTGCAAAGGGAGAGGATTAAAAGTATGTTCTCACTGACTGGGACTCTTCGCAATCCAGTAAAATTTTCAGTAGATGAGATCTGAGCTTCAAACAGGAAGAATGTTCCTCTGATTGAGAGGAATTACATGTAATCATGTATGTTACATGATGTGAAACAGTGCATTATTAATTACAGTGAGTGAATGAGCCCATGCAAAAAAAGGTTTATTACATAGCTTTGTCTTTCCAAGATGAAGGAGTGTGGTGCTTTTTTTTACTGCCACAAATAGCTTCATTATCAACTAAATCTGAAATTTACAATTAATCCTGTGGTACAATGTTCTTTAAAATAACTGGTTTGAAATACCAGTGGCAGAATCACATAGCCTCTGCATCGGAATGTGCTACATAGGTACAGCTCTGTGCCATTAATTAGTTAAATCTGAAAACAGAATGCTGGAGATAACAGCATATCATGTGCATACAATATTTTTTATCTTTATTAAGCACAGGCAGCAAATGGTCCATCTGCTTCACAGACCTGATAACTTTCCACAGGTTAAGCTGGGAAGTTCTGAGTGTCTGCAGTTCTGAACTTCTTTACATAATGCAACCTGCCACTGAAATGACAGGAAAAAAATAAGTGATGATGAAGAAATACTAATGGTGTTATAGTGTGGTATAGTGTATCGTAATACAGCACATAGCCCTCTGCAGCCTTTTTCTAGATCTCATTAAGCACCAACTTATAGCAATTTTAGTTTTGCCATTATTTTTTCTTCAGGTGCTGAATCTTTCTCTTTTACAACTTGTTATGCAGTGCAGAGACTTCAACATACTTTGTACAAAATGTTTTGTCATTTATTTCATAATCTTTGGGGCTATAGAAGCAGAGTATTTTTCAGAAACCTTATCTTTAAAAACTTTTGTGAGTCATGAGGAAGATAGAATCTAGGTAAATCCATTCATTTGGATACTTTCTGACTATCTTCTGAAAAAAAAAAAAATCACAAAGAATTTACAGTTAGGGAAAGATTTTAATTCACAAAGGTATCTCTGAATTGATGGTATGAAAAAATCCTTGTTAAATCAAACCAGTTCTGAACTATGTCTGTAGTAATACAGTACATGGAATACTAACTAGAGTTTTTAGTAAAAATACAGTATTGGGAACTGGGAGAGGAGTTTCTTTCTGTAATGTTAATTTGTAGCTTTTAATATACTGATATATATATATATAATTAAAACACTGGTCTGGTAAGGACCAGAGAGATGATCATTCCTCTATACTCATCACTGGTGACTGCACTTGACTGGGCCCCTCATTAAAGGAAAGACATCAAGGCCCTGGAGCATGTCCAGGGAAGGGCAATAAAGCTGCTGAGGGGTCTGTAGCACAAATCTTATTACGAGCAGCTGAGGGAACTGGGATTATTTAATTTGGAGAAGAAGAGGTTCATTGGAGTCCTTATTGTTCTCTACAACTGCCTGAAAGGAGGTTGTGGTAAGGTGGGAATTGGTCTCTTCTCCCAGATAACTGCAATAGGATGAGATAAAATTGTCATAAGTTGCACCAGGGGAAATTCAGGGTGGATATTAGGAAAATTTCATTTTAGAAAGAGTGGTAATGCTGCCCAGGGAACTGGTGAAGTCACTGTCCCTGGGGGTGTTCAGGAAATGTGGAGATGTGACACTGAGGGACATAGTTTAGAGACATGGTGGAGATGGGTTAATGGTTGGACTATATAGTCTTAGTGATCTTTTTCAACCTTAATGATTTAGTGATTCTGTACTCAGCATATTTTGGTTAAATCACATAAAAACAAGCTGTTATTAAGCATCAGTAATATCTCCTACATAGCAGCTATGTTATGTCTTGCAGTGTTTTCAAGTACTTCATAGTGAAGTGTAAAATCGATATTTGTCATTCAGAATGCAAATTCTGGCAATGTTTTTCACCTGTTTTTGTAAACAGGATCTTTCCCTTCTCCTTCTCCTCTTCCTTTCTTCCTTCACCTTCTTCCCCTCCTATTTTTTCTTTTTTCTTTTTTTTTTTCTTTCTTTTCCAGAGACTAAATAGTGGGAAAAAATATTTAACCTATATGAAACATACATTTTGATGATGAAGAAGCAGTGCTCCAGTTTGAGAATTTGACTCTGTTAGCTTGACAGGATTTCACTGTCTGAATCAATCTCCCAGAATCTTTTTCCTCATTCTAAAATAACTGAGATAGATACAATTCCACATGCACTGAATAAAATTGAACAGCAAATCTCTCACGTGAGCTTGCATCTCAGAGCACTTTGCAAAGATAAATAATACAGTTTCAAAGATAAATAGCAATGAATTGCAGAGGGAGAAAGAAGAGAACTGTTGCCCTTTTGTATAAATTTAATCTTAAGAAGGAAAATACTTTATACACTTTTGTATTATATTGAGGGAAGTATGAGGAAGAGACAGCTACAAGCAGAAAAAGCACACTGTATAGATATCATTTTTGTATATAAGCTGAGGAAATGAAAACACAAGATTGTGAATAATATATATGCTGTTGTCTATTATCAGTTAAATGCACATATATGGAGTATTGTTCCAGTTGCAACATTTCAAGTTAAAGTTTCAAAACATAGGGTTTCATTATTCTCACATTCTGATTTTCCACTGATATATCTGTGCTTATTTAAACTGCAATTTAACATTTTTACCAGTGTAATTGAGGAATTTGCTGCCTCATTGTCCTTTGAGGCTAAACTGTCAATCCTTCTCCAAATGGATCGCAGATAGACTGGTCTGTGGAAAACAAAGTCATCTTCCATACATATGTTGGAGAACAATAATTACGTGTACTCACATAAGGTAGATGAATCAGAGGCTTGGATCACTTTGAAAACCACTGTGTGAAGTCTACATCTGTCTGTAGTTTGCATATCAAATTTTCATTGAATTTCTCCTTTTTCCTCCTGAGATCAAAAGAAGCGTATGTCCTTTTATGTGTTTTACTGAGGAAAGACACTGATATCTCATGTCACATCAGCTGTTGGGAAGTGCACTGGGCTGTTCCTCTTGCATTTGAAGTGAAAATGTCAATTTCAAACAATTTCACAGAGAAAAAGAAAGGAGCAAGAGGATGGAATTGCTCATTTGGAGAATGAGTGACTCTAACTGAAACATATGAAAGAAAAAAAATGCATATTGCTTTGGAATAGACTATTTCTAAAAAAATTATATTGGTTCTGACAGGGTGATATTTATCACTACAGAGCATCCAAAGGAGTGAAGGAAAAAAAAGAGAGAGAGAGAGAGAGAGAAAAAATCAGACTGACTGGCCTCCCAGTGCTCCTGTGTAATTTAGGAACTAGTTTTCTGCTCCCAGAGCAAAATTCCTCCAGAAAAGTAAAAAATGATAGTTCCATTAAAGAAAACCTTTATCATATTACTCATGAAACAGGGTATTTCCCTCCCATACACAAGGCCAAATTCAGCTCATCTGACTCCCATTGTCATGTGAGGAAAGACAGTGCTGGTTGGCTGGTAGGGTTTTATTGATGGTTAAACATTGTGCAGATTTTGTATAATTCCAGTGTATTATTTTATAAATGCACTTTTGAATACATTTTCCTTATGATGCAAAATTTCTGTTTCCCTTTACTTGGTTTCCAAACTGTGATTCATCATGCATGTTATATCAGCTAGTTGAGAGAACTTTCTCAATATTCTTGCTCTGTTTGTTACCAAGAATAACAAACCTCTAGCCATTGGCTATATGGTATCTTCGTAACAGATATAAAGTCCAGAAGGGTCCACAAAAACTTGAATGAGAAATATTTTTTGTTCCTCTGTGGTGTCCACCACACTGTTGAGTTTGCAGAGGACTGTGGCAGAGGAGTGTCTTCTGCTGTGACCTGGCTTAATTTTAGTTTTTATGGTGTCATGGAGTGAAGGTAGTTTAACATCACTGCCTATTGCAGTCTATTTACCTTTTTTCCAATTCTTCTGATGGGAAGTGTGCAAACAGCTGTGTGGTGCTGAGCTGCCTGCTGGGTTAAACCACAACAGAGGGGAAGCTGTAGGCCACCATGAGGCCTCCTTTTCTATTTTCCAGGCTGAACAAAGCAAATGACTTTAGCCACTTCTTATATATCTTCCCCTCTAGACCAATTGCTATAGCCCTCTTTTGGATGTTCTGTAACAGTTTTATGTCTTTCTTATACTGTGTTGCCCAAAATTGCCTGCAGTACTCAAGGTGAGGCTGCACCAGCACATAGAGCAGAGCGGTACAATCCCACCAGCGGTACAATCTCAACCAGCTAGCAATGTTGTCAGGCAACAAAGAAAGATTTTGTTTGTACTTTGAATTCCTCTCTGTGATCTTGTCATTAAACTGCAAGACTGATGAATGCATTCTTCTATTTTTATTTGCAAAACTTTGTTAACAATACAAATTGCTGGGAGGAGGGATCATACGATCATAGAAGGGCTTAGGTTGGAAGTGACCTTAAAGATTATTGAGCTCCACCACTCCTGCCATGCCATGGGCAAACTTTTTCTTTGTCAGTTCTTTACTCTGTAGTACTGAGGACACCATATCTATAGCTTTATCTCAAGCATAAGCTTTGGGGTTATTTTTGCAAGTTCAGCTTCACTTCAGAAGCTGATGCGACTACTATGATTTCCGTCTTAAAGGGAAGTCCCAGAGTAGTTTGAAATTCTATGTAATCACCAGCAATAAAGTAATACTTTCATAAGGTTGTCATGTTAAAAGAAGCAGAATAAATTAGTTCTTGAGATTTACAGTCAGCATCCAGAGTAATGATTTGCTAAACACAGAAAGATTTTTAAAAATCGCAGAAGACAATAACAGATGACAAGAAGCAGATAGCTTAGAATGAGAAAGATGGAAAATATGATAAAATATGCCAGAAAGTATTATGGCTTCTTAAATCAAAGAGCTCACTAATGTCACCTGCCTTACATCCAACTTAATATCTACATAGTAATTGTAAGCCCGAAGATTCCCTGTCCATATTTCACGATTTTTTAATTTCTTTCTGTAGTAGTCTAATGAAAGTTTCTTCTCTCTTTCCTTTGGATACTTTAAACCTAAAATGAGCATAATTTTATAAACATACTACAGTGACCAAAAATACACAGAGGGCTAGATAGTAAAAATATTCCTTTCCACTTCCAATACTTTATTTTCTTGTTTCTTAAGGAGATTAGGATTTGGTGTAGATCAGGCCTAGCTTGGCTATTTTCCCCAATTCCTTCCATCAAAGAAAATGCAAAATAAATAAATAAATAAATTTACTAGTATTCTAAATTGTTCCAAAATACTGAAGTTGAACTTACTTTACACCTACCAACACAGTTCCTAGGTAACATGTTAATACAACTGATGATGAAAATATCTAGGAAGAAAAAAAAAAACATTTTATCACAGTATTAAAATCATTTTTTTCTTTTCCAAGTGTCTTATCTTATGAGAATAGTAGTTGAGTTCTATAGGTTGTAAATACTTTTTCAAAAGCAAGCCTTAGGTTTTCCTGTAGTGTTCATCAATCTGATATGTAAACAAATATATTCTTTTTATGTAGACAAAGACATTAAAAGAAGACACTTTTTTCAATAAAGTGCAGTTTTAGTTAACATGGGATTTATTCATCAGCAATATAGCTAGCATCCAAAAATAATTCTGTAAAATGTTACAGACCTTTTAATGAGTGTGTTATTAATAGCTGTTCCCCAAAACTGGTTACCATCTGTGATCAATTCACCATCTGTGATTGCTATATGGATTTGGGAGCAGAGAACAATAGTGGTATTGGACTGAATTTACAATATAAATTAATAGCCAACTAGACATACTGTAGATGATTAATTTGTCTTTGATTATAACTACACACTGAGCTAGAGAAGATCATATTCTTTGATTTGTTGGAACAACATGGATTTGGGGAATGGACAGGGGAAGTTGAAAACAAAATTAAATTACATTTCTTGAAATCTGAAACATGCAAAAGTTGATGGTATTGAGATGAAGACAATGAAAAGAGATTAAACGGCACTTGAAAATGTACTGAAAATGTTTTTCTAAAGATCCATTACAAATGTGAATTATTCTGATTTGCTAAGATTAGCTTAAGGCTAGCAGAAAAAGAGGTTGTCAGCTCTCTAAAAACTTTTAGACTTCCTTGACAAATAAACTAGGAAAACTGCTATTTTATTGCTAATTAAAATTATTCCGATTTACTTCTTATTTGAGTGGAGTAGCATTTATTTAAGAAGAAATTCCATTTTTAATTAATAATAGTTAATGCTTGGTAAAGTCTTGTGCTTGCCTGCAGAGGTGGAAGTGACAAGTTGGTTAATATTCTTTTTGTTTCATTACTTAAAGATCACTGAAGTGTTTCTGTATTTTTCTCTCAGCAAGGCTGCATTTTATAATAGCTGATGTGATTATTCCTGTGTACATGTATAGACCAATCCTTTGACCTTAACAATGGCAAAACCATAAGAAGTTATTGGGAAGACAGGGTACAATCTCAGAATAATTTAAATTTAATGTTTCATTGTATCTATATTGAAAAGGAACCTAAATTTACTTCAAAACTTTTCACAAACACTAGTAATGTAGAGGGCATTGTAGCTGGCATCTAACTAGTTTTGTGTAACTAGCCTGCTTTCCTAGCTGATGGAGAGAGTAAAGAGCTCCAAAAAGTATCTCATCAGTATATGATATGTACTTTTCTTAGAGAAGCATTAATCACCCTCCTACTAATAACTGTGGAGAGTTCTGCACACCTGGTGTGAAGTAGATAATTGTATTTTTACATTGCTTAAATTTTGATGTTGTAATGTGCATCCAAGTCTGGAGCCCTCAGTACAAGAAAGACAGGGAACTGTTGGAAAGGGTCCAGAGGAGGGCCACAGAGATGATCAGGGGACTGGGGCACCTCCCCTGTGAAGACAGGCTGAAGGAGCTGGGCTTGTTCAGCCTGGAGAAAAGAAGGCTGCGGGGTGACCTCATTGCAGCCTTTCAGTACCTAAAGGGAGCCTACAAACAGGAGGGGAATCAACTCTTTGAAAGGGTGAGTGACAGCAGGACAAAAGGAAATGGTTTTAAGCTGAGGGAAGGGAGATTTAGGTTGGACGTCAGGGGGAAGTTCTTTACAGAGAGAGTGGGGAGGTGCTGGAACAGGCTGCCCAGAGAGGCTGTGGATGCCCCATCCCTGGAGGTGTTCAAGGCCAGATTGGATAGGGCCCTAGGCAGCCTGGTCTAGCATTAGGTGGGAAGGTTGGTGGCCCTGCATGTGGCAGGGGGGTTGGAGATTCATGATGCTTGAGGTCCCTTCCAACCCTGGCCATTCTGTGATTCTGTGATTCTGTGAAAAATAGGAAGGTGGAGTGAGGGACTGGACTACCTGTTGTACCAAGTAGGTTGGCACTAGAAAATTCTTCTTTGGTGTCTGGATTTTAGTTCAAGTTGTAACTAATCAGTATGCACTCAGAATCTTGCTCAGAGATTTCTATTACATTGTACAATTATATGTTTATATAAAGACATAAATATTTATATATGTGCATTTATAATTATACATATAAATTCTTTCCATTAAGTGTTAAGTAAAAGGAAGGTGCATAGATCTGCATATACTAACCTCACCATAACACATATACATATGTGTATGTATATGTTTAGGTATGTCAAGATAAAAAAAAAAAAAAGTAACTTTTAAATTATAGTCTTAATTCCATTTCAAGAATATAACATGTATTTTTCAGTGTCAGGTTAAACAAAGCCCTAGTGAGCAATTCCCTTATTTTGCATTAGACTGCTCATCTTTTTGATCTTCAAGAGGCTACAAGAATTTATATATCCTGTTTCCTGAAGCTTATTCGAGGACACCGCATGCTTCCTCTCTGTTACAGAAAGTATGTGACTAAGATACAAAGCCATACCATGAATAAGGTTTTAAATTCCTTGTGATCTATTGGCAATCAAGCCTTCAGAATAGTGATTGAGTCTTGTTTCTTCTGTTGCAGACAAAAGGTTCTTCAAGCATCACTCCATCTGGCACTCAGAAGAAGGTGAAGAGGACTCTGCCCAACCCACCTCCAGAGGAAGCAACAGCAGGAACTCAGTCACCATATACTTCTGTGGGATCCGTTTCACGAAGAAGGATTTGTAGGACCACCACTATGGCCAGAGCCAAAATTCTTCAGGATATAGACAGAGAATTGGATCTGGTTGAACGGGAATCAGCCAAGCTTAGGAAGAAGCAAGCAGAGCTAGATGAGGAGGAAAAAGAAATAGATGCCAAACTGAGGTATTTGGAAATGGGCATTAATAGGAGGAAAGAAGCCTTATTAAAAGAAAGAGAAAAGAGAGAGCGTGCCTATCTCCAAGGAGTAGCAGAAGAACGTGATTATATGTCAGACAGTGAAGTTAATAATACTAGGTCAACCAGAATAGAAGCTCAGCACGGCTTGGAAAGACCACGTACTGCACCCCAGACAGAATTCAATCAGTTTATGCCACCACAAACCCAGCCCGAGACACAGTTTGCCCCTGCTACAAGCCCGTATGCTCAGTATCAATATTCATCTCCTGCTCTGCCTACACAAGCACCAACTCAGTTCACACAGCAGTCACATTACCAACAACAGCAGCCTTTGTATCACCAGCAGGTTTCCCCCTATCAGACCCAGACAGCTTTTCAAACAGGAGCTACTATGTCCTTTACTCCACAGGCTCAACCTCCACCAGCTCAACAGCCGTCCTATCAACTCTCATCACAGATGATGGTGATACAGCCAAAGCCAAGACAAACTCCATTATATTTGGAGCCTAAGATAACAACAAACTATGATGTGATTCGCAATCAACCTCTCATGATAGCCCCAGTTTCAACTGACAATAATTATGCAGTATCCCAGCTGGGCAGTAAGTACACTACCTTGGACTTAAGGATAGGATTAGATGAGAGAAACAGCATAGCAAGCAGCCCTATATCAAGCATATCTGCAGATTCATTCTATGCAGATATAGATCACCACCATACACCCCGAAATTATGTGCTGATTGATGATATAGGTGAGCTTACTAAAGGAACAGGAACACTTGGTTCTGGTTTTAGCCTCCATGAAAAAGATCTAACCAAAACAGATCGACTGCTTCGCACAACTGAGGCCAGGAGAGCCCAAGAAGTATCAGACTTCCTAGCACCACTGCAGACTTCTTCTAGGTTACATTCCTATGTTAAAGCTGATGAAGACCCAATGGAGGACCCTTACGAACTCAAACTTCTGAAACACCAGATAAAGCAGGAATTCCGCAGAGGTGCAGAAAGTCTTGATCACTTGGCTGGCCTATCACAGTATTACCACCCGGAGGGCAGCTTCAGGCACTTTCCCAAGTCTGAGAAATATAGCATAGGTAGGCTTACCCTTGAGAAACAGGCTGCTAAGCAGCTTCCAGCAGCCCTCCTTTACCAGAAGCAGTCAAAACACAAGAAAGCTTTGATAGACCCCAAATTAACAAAGTTTTCACCTATCCAAGAAAGTAGAGACCTTGAGCCTGACTATTCAACCTATATGACTTCATCAAGCACATCATCTCTTGGGGGAATTACTACTAGGGCAAGGCTTCTTCAGGATGACATAACTTTTGGCCTTAGAAAAAACATCACTGACCAACAAAAATACATGGGGGCACCACTAACTTCATCCATTGGTGCAGGCCTTGGGGCTGCACTAGGTCCAACAATGAGATCCACATTACAAGATGAAGCAGACAAGTCTTATAGCAGTGGTAGTAGATCTAGACCCTCGTCCCGACCCTCCTCAGTTTATGGGCTTGATTTGTCTTTGAAAAGGGATTCTTCCAGTTCTTCTTTAAGACTGAAAGCCCAAGAAGCTGAACCCCTAGATGTTTCGTTTAGCCATGCAGCACCTTCTGGAAGAACTAAACCCACCAGTCTACCTATTAGCCAAAGCAGGGGAAGGATCCCGATTGTAGCACAGAACTCAGAGGAAGAAAGCCCACTAAGTCCCGTTGGCCAACCAATGGGAATGGCAAGAGCAGCAGCTGGACCCTTGCCACCAATATCTGCAGATACCAGGGACCAGTTTGGATCAAGCCATTCATTACCTGAGGTCCAGCAACATATGAGGGAGGAGTCACGGACTCGAGGCTATGATCGAGATATAGCCTTCATCATGGATGACTTCCAGCATGCCATGTCAGACAGTGAAGGTAAATTAGGCCTCAGACTGGTATCTTACTATCACAACACAAACCCTCATTTCTATGCATGTGTCTAATTCTTGTTATACTGCAAAGACTCATTCTTTATGTTCCTTGGTGCATCTTCTATGTAACTACATTTTTTTTTTTTTTTGAGTTTTTTGGTTGTTGTTGGTTTTGTTTTACATTTTTTATTTTACTCTAAAAGCAGTTTCTGGGTGGTGTTACGCTCTCTGGCATGCTCGCTGTATTGTTGATTTGCTTTCCTTTTGGTTTTGCTTGTGCATTTTCCTTTTCTCTTGTTGTTATCTACTTTTCTAATGATAGCGTGTAGAATATTCTGTGTACAATGTGTGCCCTACCATCAGTCTTTATGTGGAGCCTTCTCCAGTGACTGTGGATCATTGAACTTATTTGCAATAGTTTTTGTTGGGATTTGGACAAAATCTCCTAAATCCTCTATAAAAGCCTCTAGTGATTTTATTTGCATGAAATTTCATTGTAGAATTCAAGAGCCAGTAATTCCATCTCCTGATGCACCACTTTAGATCTACATTTACATTAAAATAGTATGTTCATTAAGTACATATTGTATGTTAGAGCCATATAGAGCTTAACATGGTAGCAAAATAACATTCTACGTATGGTTTGTTGAAAGCATCCTGTCATGTGGACTTCCGTGCATTCAGACTTGTGATGATGTAAGATAATTTGTCATTTGGATGGTGCAAGACAATCACATCTTTCAATAAACTTTCATAAAGTATTTTACTTCTATTGATGGAGTATGCAGTGTAGCTGGTTTTCTATGCACCACATACAATATGTCTGCCAAATAAGCACAAGAGTTTATCTCACTTAGGTTCGTGAAAGGAACCTTTCTGATGTATTATAAATGGTGCAATTAAAAATGTTTCTTCTAAGTAAGTACAGCAGAGTGTTACAGCTGATGTTAAGTACTGAATAATTGCAAACTATGTACCACTTTTGTTTTAGTCAGTTCAGATTTAATATATTCTAAATTGTTTAAAGATCATAAAGCCAGACTGAAAAAAAATGAAATTAATATGTTCAAAATTGTATGCGCTCCCTTAACTTTTTCTTATGTGTATTTACTGCACAATAAAAGAGACTTTGCATGCGCTATATTGTCTGTAAATGGCAATGATTGTCTATAAAGACAGATTTGCATGATTATGAAGTAGTATGGTTTATTTTTCAGGTTTATATTAACCCCACTATTCCTTGTTGCATTATTGCCTTTTTACATAAACTGGATCTTTCATAAACATTAGAAAAATGAAATCTATTTGCCTTCCTGGTACCACAATATATTGTAGCGTTTGGTTCTGTAAATAGTCTCCTCATGAAGTTTCAGAGGAGGTTCAAGTTTGCCACCTTTGTTTGTTTTTTGTTTTTTGTTTTTTTTTAATTTTATCACAAATTTCAGTATTCTCACTTAGCACACACAGATCTATAATTAAACCAAAAGTCAATTAAAAGGAAGCCCCCAAGATGCAATTTAAATAGATAGGTGTTATCATGTCTGGACTCAATTTGTGATCATTAAGGGTCACATTCTGCAACACACAGGACTTTCCTCCTGAAAAATAAGAATAATCAAACTGGGCTGCAAAAACTGGATTTGGTGCTTTTTTACCTCATATAAACAGATCATAGGGAATTGTTTTTCTGCACTACAGTGCATTATATATTTGTACAAGGCGTACATGTTACATGTTAGGTTGAGTCTGTTTTGGTTTTAACTTAACCTCTAATTAGTTAGACTCTGTCAGAAGCATTCTATCATGATTTGATTGTTATTTATTAGATTGACATATATATCTGAATATCAGGGTATCCCATTTTAGCAATATTGTTTCTAATTTTTCACAAGCTTTTATTTTCTTCCCAGATAAATTCTTGTTGCAGCATTTTATGTTAAGTCTTGAGAAATCAAATCGCATTATGATATTATTTTCAAATATGCTGTCTAAAAACAAGCAGTTTGAACTGCAAATAATTCCTGTAACTTGAATGTAAGATACAAAATGTTCCAGAAAATGTATTACAGTTTTTCAAGAAGTTGTGGACTTCCTTTCTCAGGACTGCACTTCTCTCTGTAGTGCCCCGACAGTGGACAGTTGCTCTGGAACCCCGGCAGGTTGCATTCAACTTTAGTTTTCATCTTTTCCCTTTCCCCCCACC